>NC_057796.1:440556524-440761729 GCF_018294505.1 Triticum aestivum
GGGGGTGGATGAACAGGACCCCGTGGTGTTGCCTCTGGATGAACAGGACCCCGATCGATGGAGCCGGTTGGGGGCTGGATGAACAGGACCCCGTGGAGGGCAGGATGAATAGGACCACCCCGTGGAGGGCAGAATGAACAGTAGACGGTGGAGGGCTGGATGAATAGTAGCCCGTGGAGGGGTGGTTGAACAGGAGCCCGTGGAGAGGGCTAGTTGAACAGTAGCCGGTGGAGTAGCGCATGGTGGAGGCTGGATGAATAGGAGCCCGTGGATGAACAGTCGCAGGTGGAGGCTGGAGGAGGTCGACGGTGGATGAACAGTAGCCCGTGGAGGCTGCAGTGGGTCGACGGTGGAGATGAACAGTATCCCGTGGAGTCCCGTTTTGCGGTACGCCACACCCCTCCCGATGAACAGGACCCCCGTTTCTACCGTAGCGCTCCAACACAAGTCCGTTTCCTCCGTTTTGCGGTACGCCACACCCCTCCCGATCAACAGGACCCCCGTTTCGACCGTAGGAGGTCCGTTTCCTCCGTTTTGCGGTACGCCAGACCCCTCCCGATGAACAGGATCCCGTTTCAAACGTGGCCTGTCGAACACAAGGCCGTTTCCTCCGTTCTGTGGTACGCCAGGCCTCGTTTCCATCGGTTGTTCCGTCCAAGCCCTCCCGATGAACACGACGACGCATTTCATTCCGACCCAGCCGGTTGTGTCACAGCCCCAGATCAGCCCTTGTTTGACTTTGCTTGTTCCCCATGTCATCATGTTTAATTTTCAAAGAAACTTGAAATGGGGATGTTGAAACCCTAGCACCAAATGCATTCAACTAGGTTCAAATAAACAATATTTTCAATTAACCCAAAATGCCTTTGAAAATATTCATGATTTTTGATAAAGGTGAAAACCTCTGCCAGAAATGATGAGCATATTTCTTGGCCATTTATGGATTTTTGAGCTAAATCATATTGTATTTGAATTGGAGCATTTAATGCCTATAAATATTTTAAATGCTTCAATACTTCTGGAAACAATTGGGGCTGTTGGAAATAATTCAAAAGTGCCCACAATTTTTATCAGGATTTTACAAAATGAGTTAGTATTTTTACTAATTCAAAACAGATCAAAATAAATAGAAAACAGAAACAATTAAAGAAAAGAGAGAGAAAGGAGTCTTACCTGGCCTGGCCCAGCACGGCCCAGCCCACTGCCTGGTGCCAATCATCGCCTACCTCTGCCAGTAGGCAGAGGAGGGACACCGCGACGCCGCCGCGCGTGCCACGGCGTCACCTGCTTGCCGCCCGCGCCTCTGGAGGATCCGAACGACGCCCACGTCGCCCGCTCGACCCCTCGCTCTCTCCCTGGACCCCCTCCCCCTCCTCTGCTCCCTCTCGCGTGCACTCACCCGAGCGCAGCCGCAGCCGCCGCTCGCCGTAGCCATGGCCACCGGCCACCCCTCGCCCCGCCGATGAGTCCACGAGCTCCGCCTCGACGCCTTGAAGCTCCCCCTCAACGCGAGCATCGCCGGACGCCCTGTCGCCTCGCCATCGACCCGTCGTATCCGCGCACGGCCGTGCATTGCCGCCGTCAAATTCCGACGCCGTCAAGCCTTCCCCGAGCATGCTGAGATCACCGTCGACCCCGCCGTGAGCTCCTCTACCGAACCCCTCTCTCCCCGCCGTCGATTTCCTGCACTAGCCTCGCTAACCATCAGAGCCGACAGCTCCTCGCCGCCGGCCATGTCGCCACCGCGGCTACGGCCCTGCAAGCACGCGTTCAAGCTTACCACTGAA
Source organism: Triticum aestivum (assembly GCF_018294505.1). NCBI lineage: Eukaryota > Viridiplantae > Streptophyta > Magnoliopsida > Poales > Poaceae > Triticum > Triticum aestivum. Next base: position 440,558,312 of record NC_057796.1, read on the forward strand.
CTCACTGCACCCCCACGGGTCTAACGCGCCCACCCGCGGCTCCTGCCATGCCCTGCACCGTCGATTCGTTCGACGTCCGAACGCCGGCCGCCACGCTTGCCATCGCCGCCGTCGTTCTGGGCCATCTCCGGCGAAGCTGAGAGCACCGCTCGACGTGCGCGAGCTCCAGCTACTCGTAGATGGGCTCCGCCGTTGATTTGGTCGCCGGAGGAAGATTTTCGAGCCTCGCCGCCGTGTCTGGCCTCGCCGGCGTCGAGTCGCCGGCGAGTTTGACCTGTTCGACCCGGGGTTTGACCTCCCTGGGGTCAACACACGTGGGCTCCGGCCCAGACTAGATTAGTTTAGGACTAATTAACCCTGCTGACACTGATAGTGGGCCCAATGGCTGTTAATTTGATTAGTTAGATTTAATTAACCCTGTTAGTTATTTGTGTCACTAACGTGAGGGACCCACAGGCCAGGTTTGACCTGGACCGGGTCAGTTGACCTGCTGACGTCACAGTGACATAGTGCTGATGCCATAACTCATTTTCTGGGTTAATTTTAATACAGGAAATTCCAGAAAATAGTATAAACTTCTAAAAATCATATAAAATCAACCGTAGCTCAGAATGAAATAATTTATATATGAAAAATGATCAGAAAAATCCAATCTATTCATCTGCACTGGTTTCATGCATGTTAGAGCAACTTAACCTTGCTGTTTAGGACAAACCATGTAAATGGCATTTGAATTTCCACATATGGAGTTTGAATTTGAATCTTGGATTCAAACCAACTCCATTTAATATGTTGCTACTTGCATTAGCTCAAAACACATTCATATTGCCATGTCATGATCATGCATCATATTGTGCATTGCATTGATTGTGTTCTTCCTTGTTTGCCGGTGATTGTCCCCTCTCGATAGCCGTGATTCCGACGATGAGATCGATGACACCGATGAAGAGCTATGCTATCTTCAGAAGTGCCAGGCAAGCATAACCCCCTTGTTCATTCCGATACAATCCCACTCTCTCGCTCCTGCTCTCTTTTACTACATTAGGACAACAACGATTCAACTGTTACTTGTTGCGGTAGTTGAACCCCTTATCCTCTGCATGACCTGTCATTGCCACAGTAAATAGATGAAACCCACTAGCATGAGTAGGAGTTGTTTGAGCCCTGATGTGCCTACTCATTCATGCTTGTTTGTCATGCCTGCTATTGCTTAGAGTTGTGTCAGGTCTGATTCATCAGGGATGAATTGGAAAGTTGAGAACATGTCCTACTGTGTGTGAGCTAAGTGTGTGAACACGATTTGGTAAAGGTAGCGGTGAGAGGCCATGTAGGAGTACATGGTGGGTTGTCTTATTGCAGCCGTCCTCAGGAACTGAGTTCTTTGTTTGTGATCCATGATACAGTTACTACCACGCATTGGGCCCGAAACCAATGGACCCTCTCGGCTTCTTAATCACCCTTGTCCTCTGTCCAGGAGTTGCAAGTAGTTTCTGGTGTTTGTAGTATGCTGGAGGCCGTGGGCAGCGCTGACCGGAGGGGGGTGGGCTGTGATGCGGTAGGCACGTGGCCGGGCGCCCGTTTGGTGTCTCGGAACCCCGCACACATCGTTCGGGGCCGTATGTGGAAACCTCGGCCGGACTCCCTGCGGATGGAACCTGAATAGGCGATAAACCTGGACTAGAGACTTGAGTGTCTAGGTAGGCTGTGGCCGACACCCTCGCTGGGCTTCCGTTGAAGGTTGCCGAGTACATGTCGTGTAAACGGCGGTAAGTGGTGAGAGCGTGTGTGTCGAAGTACACCCCTGCAGGGTTAACATCATCTATTCGAATAGCCGCGTCTGCGGTAAAGGACTTCTGGGTTGCCTATAACACTTCATAGACAAGTGAAAGTGGATACTCTAAAATGCGCAAGATAAGCGTGAGTGCTATGGATGGCGTTCTCGTAGGGAGACGGGAGCGGATCCATAGTGGAGTATTGATATGGTGAATATGTGGACTCGTGTGCGCCACCTCAAAGAGTTACTTGCAGTCATAGTTTAGGATAGCCACCGAGTCAAAGCTGGCTTGCTGCAGTCAAACTCCACCACCCCCCTTTGTTGATACCGATGCATATGTAGCTAGTTCTGATGTAAGTCTTGCTGGGTACATTTGTACTCACGTTTGCCTATTTTATGTTTTGCAGAGAGACGCCAGTCTCGCTAGTAGTTCCATGTGGACTTCGACGTTTAGCTTGATACCTCAGCTACGATCTTGTGCCCTCGGCAGGATCTAGTAAATAGTCAGGCTTCTCAGCCTTTTTCATTTGTAGATGTCTGTACTCAGGCATGTTAAGCTTCCGCATGTGCTTTGACTTGTATGCTCTGAATGTTGGGTCATGAGACCCATGTTTGTAATATCTGGCTCTTCGGGGCCTAATGAATAAATACTCTGAGTCGTAGAGTCTTGTTGTGATGCCATGTTGTATTTGCACATATCGAGCATATTGTGTGTATGATTGAAATGCTTTGTATGTGTGGGATCTGACAACCTAGTTGTGTATCCTTGGTAGCCTCTCTTATGGGGAAATGTAGTCTTGTGCTCCATGAGCCATAGTAGTCCGCTACAGCCCGGTTCACCGGAGTCCTGCTAGCCCAGCACTACTGCTCCGGAACACTTGACTGGCCGGCATGTGATTCACTTCGTTCCTGTGTCTGTCCCTTCGGGGAAATGTCACGCGGTGACATCCGGAGTCCTGCTTAGCCTGCTACAGCCCGGGTTCCCGGAGTCCTGTTAGCCCAGTGCTACAGCCCGGATTCGCACGCTGCTGACCGACACGTTCGATGTTGATTCATGTATGCCTGTCCCCATACGTTAGTGCCGCTTTGGGTTCACGACTAGCCATGTCGGCCCGGGTTCTCTGTCATATGGATGCTAGCGACATTGTCATATACGCGAGCCAAAAGGCGCAAACGGTCCCGGGCCATGGTAAGGCGACACCCGTGGGAGTACCGTGCGTGAGGCCGCAAAGTGATATGAGGTGTTACAGGCTAGATCGGTGTGATTTGGAATCGGGGTCCTGACAGCGTTGGTATCAGAGCCTGACTGCCTGTAGGATTACCAAGCCAAACTGGTCGAAGTTGTGTCTAGAAATGCTTTAGTTATATAAGGGAATTGATTGTGGAAGGGAACGTAGGGCTCTTTTTACTCCTTACCTTATGCCTTTCTGATCTGAGTCACCCTCTTCTCTTCTACGGGGATTAAGAACTAGGCTTCTCATCTTTCTATCAGGATCACGTGCTGCTAATCCATAGACTCATAGGATTGATGGATTTAAGCCTCAGTTCAGTTCCTACTACTTCCGTATGTTGACCATTGATCCCGGAAGTTTATATTGTGATGTTGAGTGGTCATGCCACTATTTTTGCAGGATGTCTCAATTCTTTTGAGCATTTACAGCCGTTATGTTGTCCGAGTCATCCCAGGTTCCTAAATGGTCTGATGCATTTGCAAATCCTTTCCGTCCGCTCTCGATGTTCCTTTGGGCCAGATTAACCACACTAATCGTCGAGTTGAGGTACTCCGTTACCTCGTCGTGTATGTTGGAGTTATTATTATGACCCTAGGTGTCTTAGAGGACCACTTAGTAATCTAGCAATGCTCGCATCCCCAGTGTGATGATTCTGGCCACTATTCTCGAAAGCATCCCGTGATGCCATTAGGTAGTAGGTATTCTATTCCTGGGTTCTTGAACCCAAGATTCACTCTACTTAAGTCGTGTAGCTAGTGTTTGCTCGTTCCTTTAGGTTATTAGTAACCTTGCATTAGTCCTCGAGGTCCGAGGTATCTCCTTCTTCCAATACCATGAACCATTATGGCAGAAGTTCTTTTAACCAAAAGATCACAACCAGGGCGCTCTTGAGGAGTACTCCATTCATATTGTGACTCTGCCAGTCCTACCTTTCTGCATGGGTTATCTAGAAGAAACTTGTTGGACTTGGTTCGACATACTAATCTATGCATCCACAACTCAAAAAAACCATATGTTCCTTTGAGTTGTCCCTCTTTAGTTATTTTCTGGCCCTCGTCTATCAATTGATAGTCAGGAGTAATTGTGCATTTGTGTTATCGATGCCTATTATTCTTGTGGTCTGTCAAGCCATTCTAATCCGGAATGACTAGGAGAAACAAACTCCAGTACCTCGTCCATCTCTGGGATTGGGTCAAAGTAGTTGTATTCCGCAGATCAAATGCCTAACCAGCTTTTGTTCTGTTCTACCTACGAGTATTACCCTCTTTATGTCAGGAATCTCATGAGGATTGCACCAACCCTTATGAATTCTTGTTGCAGTGATACTTCTGGCCATCGTTATTCATTCCTCGGTCTCCGTGTTATTGTAACCGGAATACTGACAAGTGAATCATGGTGTGTGAAATCTATACTCCTAGCAACTCCGTTGCTTGGTAGTTAAAGGACAATAATTTCATCCTTAGCGTGTTGGTTATTGAATCACCATCCTGAGGTTGATCGTGCTACCTAGTCCATATTCTCGGTGTACTTTTCGATCAATGAGTTAGGATAGTGTCAGTCCTTGCTTATTCGGTCATATCGTCCTGCCCTGAAAAGCAAGATTGTTCTCGATCTTACTAACATGTCGGTGGATCGTGATTTTCCAAATATCTTCTTGGAAGTACCACCAGGTTGTCCCTGACCGATATGTTGAGTTTGTGAACAAGTTGGTTTTCCAATAAACCACCCCTTCTCCAAGAATCTATGTTGGATACCCCTGAGCTAGTTGGTCAAGCTAAACAACAACTTGGAGAGTTGGAAGATAAAAGGTTGTCTAACTAGTTCATTTCCAAAGGGATATCTTGTGTCTGTGTGTGTGTTGAAGAAAGATGATATCTTCATTGATTGATCCTCGTGATCAATTGTTGGATCTATTGTCTTACCCAAATCTTTGATTTGCGTATGGGCTATCATCAAATCAAGTCAGAACCAACGATATGCATAATGTTGTCTTACTCGTGGTTGATCCCTCGAGCATACACCATTACATCCTTTGGTATGACCAGTGCTATCACCATGTTCACATAGTTATGGAATTACATTTATATGGAAACCTGGATGAATTGTTGTTAAGCCCATTGACAACATTCTCATCTTGTCCATGATTCATGTTGGACATCTAAGTTAGTGTTGGAAACTTTTGAAAGCATTCTTTATGCTAGTTCATGAAGCCTATGTTTGGATGAAAGGAGTGACTTCCTCTAATTCATGTGCATTTGATGCAAGTTGCCGCCGTGAATTTGAGAAAGCATGTTTCTACCTCCTCTGGAATCGTCCCAAGTCAGTTATGCACGTGCGAAGTATTCCGTGGTCTGTTAGACTGATCATCTTCATTCCATATGAATTCTCTAGCACACCAAGCCACTGATTGATTTGTTCAAGGAGAAGGAGTTCCTTCATAAGAGCTAATCCGGACTTATGAAAGAACTTTGATATCCTCGTTGATGGTTCCCAACCAGAACTCGGTAGTGTTTTATTATAAGACTACCATATGATCATGCTTGTCTGGGACAACGTGCTCACATGTTTGTAGCAGAACCAACTTATGTTTTGGAGCTTACTACCGTAATCCATCTCCCAAGAATCTTGCAACGTCTTCTCGTCGATTTGTGTTGCAAACCTTAATTTTCTTTCTAGACTTGACGAGTCTGGAATATTCTGACACCAACCAGATCTAAATCTCAGGCAGACATGATGGTTGGAACATTCCCAAGAACTACAATATTGGTCTCTCGTTAATCGGTAAAGTGGATGTCGTGGCCAACACACCCAGCCGGAAGACCTATTATTGTAGTATCTTGATTAAGGAAGTTGGCCACCTCCCCATAAGGATTTCGTAGGATTTACTTCCGTAGTTATTCCTTATGGATTCTTGTGCTCCTGAAGTCCGACCTTTTACTTGATGTTCTAGATACCAAACCATATCAATAAATGGGTTACGCTAGCACATCAAGGAGAACATTAGAAGTGGAGTTTTAAATGTCTCTCGGTCGATCATCCAGATTGCTTCTTTGGCATTGCTAAGGAAAAATCTGAGAAAGTGTTGTCCTCCTTTGCACCTGCATCCTCCATCACTAATCATCATGGTAGTATGATGTGTTGCCAGGATCGTCGACACGGATGTTGGTAAAACCTTGATGAATATGGAAATGCTCAAGTTCTTGAGAGCACGCACAAGCACTAGGTGTTATCATCGGCACTAACTGGAATTGCTCCCAGTTTCCTTCGGTTATGCTAAACCTTTCAAACAGTAGATTCACTCTCTACTGTCGAGCTTCTCCCCAGTTACTAGAATCATTCCTAGCATTTGCATTTTTTGTTCCCAGCTTGCACCGTCATTGTGCCATCCTACCTTGGATTACCCTTCCCAGTAATTACTGATAAGGACCATCTTCAAAGTGGTCCCACCAGGGGTTCCGACCATTTCCGGTGATAAGCAAATCACCCCTTGTGTTGTCTTCAACAAGGTATTCCACATCATCCATTCTAGCCCGAGTGTGTTGTTCTCCCGAACTCCGCCAGACGATTGTTGTGATTGCCTTAGGCTAGTATAAAGAGTTTCAATGATCTTAGGATCAAAAGTAATTCTTTTGCCACTTAAGGAATAGTTCTACGAGTCACCTTTCCCAAGGTGCCCCGTTATGGAATCGTGGCAATTATCTCCTCGCTACTTTGAAACCATGCACCATCCTACCTAAGCGTGGGATTGTTGCCCACCAAATCAAATCTCATCGTTTGTTCTTCCATCCCTCTTGATGTGTTTTGTGTCTCAACTCGAGATGTTTCAACATCTCATTCCGTGAGTTGATCGTGAGTTGCTCGATCTTTAAGGAGATCGATTTCTATAGAGTTTTCCCTTGTCGTCATCGTGTGATGAAGATATCGAAAACAAAGACGTCAACGTTAATTGAAGCAACGGATCAACATCTTCGCGAAGAGCAATTGGATCATGAAGATCGTGTTAGCTTTGTGTACCCTCTGTCTTCTTACCTCACGTCTTGAATCTCGGGACGAGATTCTTGTTTAGTGGGGGTGAGCTGTCACAGCCCCAGATCAGCCCTTGTTTGACTTTGCTTGTTCCCCATGTCATCATGTTTAATTTTCAAAGAAACTTGAAATGGGGATGTTGAAACCCTAGCACCAAATGCATTCAACTAGGTTCAAATAAACAATATTTTCAATTAACCCAAAATGCCTTTGAAAATGTTCATGATTTTTGATAAAGGTGAAAACCTCTGCCAGAAATGATGAGCATATTTCTTGGCCATTTATGGATTTTTGAGCTAAATCATATTGTATTTGAATTGGAGCATTTAATGCCTATAAATATTTTAAATGCTTCAATACTTTTGGAAACAATTGGGGGCTGTTGGAAATAATTCAAGAGTGCCCACAATTTTTATCAAGATTTTACAAAATGAGTTAGTATTTTTACTAATTCAAAACAGATCAAACTAAATAGAAAACAGAAACAATTAGAGAAAAGAGAGAGAAAGGAGTCTTACCTGGCGCTTACCTGGCCTGGCCCAGCACGGCCCAGCCCACTGGCCTGGTGCCAATCATCGCCTACCTCTGCCAGTAGGCAGAGGAGGGACACCGCGACGCCGCCGCGCGCGCCACGGCGTCACCTGCTTGCCGCCCGCGCCTCTGGAGGATCCGGACGACGCCCACGTCGCCTGCTCGACCCCTCGCTCTCTCCCTGGACCCCCTCCCCCTCCTCTGCTCCCTCTCGCGCGCACTCACCCGAGCGCAGCCGCAGCCGCCGCTCGCCGTAGCCATGGCCACCGGCCACCCCTCGCCCCGCCGATGAGTCCACGAGCTCCGCCTCGATGCCTTGAAGCTCCCCCTCAACGCGAGCATCGTCGGACGCCCTGTCGCCTCGCCATCGACCCAGAAAATAGTATAAACTTCTAAAAATCATATAAAATCAACCGTAGCTCAGAATGAAATAATTTATATATGAAAAATGATCAGAAAAATCCAATCTATTCATTTGCACTGGTTTCATTTATGTTAGAGCAACTTAACCTTGCTGTTTAGGACAAACCATGTAAATGGCATTTGAATTTCCACATATGGAGTTTGAATTTGAATCTTGGATTCAAACCAACTCCATTTAATATGTTGCTAGTTGCATTAGCTCAAAACACATTCATATTGCCATGTCATGATCATGCATCATATTGTGCATTGCATTGATTGTGTTCTTCCTTGTTTGCCGGTGATTGTCCCCTCTCGATAGCCGTGATTCCGATGATGAGATCGATGACACCGATGAAGAGCTATGCTATCTTCAGAAGTGCCAGGCAAGCATAACCCCCTTGTTCATTCCGATACAATCCCACTCTCTCGCTCCTGCTCTCTTTTACTACATTAGGACAACAACGATTCAACTGTTACTTGTTGCGGTAGTTGAACCCCTTATCCTCTGCATGACCTGTCATTGCCACAGTAAATAGATGAAACCCACTAGCATGAGTAGGAGTTGTTTGAGCCCTGATGTGCCTACTCATTCATGCTTGTTTGTCATGCCTGCTATTGCTTAGAGTTGTGTCAGGTCTGATTCATCAGGGATGAATTGGAAAGTTGAGAACATGTCCTACTTTGTGTGAGCTAAGTGTGTGAACACGATTTGGTAAAGGTAGCGGTGAGAGGCCATGTAGGAGTACATGGTGGGTTGTCTTATTGCAGCCGTCCTCAGGAACTGAGTTCTGTGTTTGTGATCCATGATACAGTTACTACCATGCATTGGGCCCGAAACCAATGGACCCTCTCGGCTTCTTAATCACCCTTGTCCTCTGTCTAGGAGTTGCAAGTAGTTTCTGGTGTTTGTAGTATGCTGGAGGCCGTGGGCAGCGCTGACCGGAGGGGTGGGCTGTGATGCGGTAGGCACGTGGCCGGGCGCCCGTTTGGTGTCTCGGAACCCCGCACACATCGTTCGGGGCCGTATGTGGAAACCTCGGCCGGACTCCCTGCGGATGGAACCTGAATAGGCGATAAACCTGGACTACAAACTTGAGTGTTTGGGTAGGCTGTGGCCGACACCCTCGCTGGGCTTCCGCTTGAAGGTTGCCGAGTACATGTCGCGTAAACGGCGGTAAGTGGTGAGAGCGTGTGTGTCGAAGTACACCCCTGCAGGGTTAACATCATCTATTTGAATAGCCGTGTCCGCGGTAAAGGACTTCTGGGTTGCCTATAACACTTCATAGACAAGTGAAAGTGGATACTCTAAAATGCGCAAGATAAGCGTGAGTGCTATGGATGGCGTTCTCGTAGGGACACGGGAGCGGATCCATAGTGGAGTATTGATATGGTGAATATGTGGACTCGTGTGCGCCACCTCAAAGAGTTACTTGCAGTCATAGTTTAGGATAGCCACCGAGTCAAAGCTGGCTTGCTGCAGTCAAACTCCACCACCCCCCTTTGTTGATACCGATGCATATGTAGCTAGTTCTGATGTAAGTCTTGCTGGGTACATTTGTACTCACGTTTGCCTATTTTATGTTTTGCAGAGAGACGCCAGTCTCGCTAGTAGTTCCATGTGGACTTCGACGTTTAGCTTGATACCTCAGCTACGATCTTGTGCCCTCGGCAGGATCTAGTAAATAGTCAGGCTTCTCAGCCTTTTTGATTTGTAGATGTCTGTACTCAGGCATGTTAAGCTTCCGCATGTGCTTTGACTTGCATGCTCTGAATGTTGGGTCATGAGACCCATGTTTGTAATATCTGGCTCTTCGGGGCCTAATGAATAAATACTCTGAGTCGTAGAGTCTTGTTGTGATGCCATGTTGTATTTGCACATATCGAGCATATTGTGTGTATGATTGAAATGCTTGGTATGTGTGGGATCCGACAACCTAGTTGTGTATCCTTGGTAGCCTCTCTTATGGGGAAATGTAGTCTTGTGCTCCATGAGCCATAGTAGTCCGCTACAGCCCGGTTCACCGGAGTCCTTCTAGCCCAGCACTACTGCTCCGGAACACTTGACTGGCCGGCATGTGATTCACTTCGTTCCTGTGTCTGTCCCTTCGGGGAAATGTCACGCGGTGACATCCGGAGTCCTGCTTAGCCTGCTACAGCCCGGGTTCCGGGAGTCCTGTTAGCCCAGTGCTACAGCCCGGATTCGCACGCTGCTGACCGACACGTTCGATGTTGATTCATGTATGCCTGTCCCCATACATTAGTGCTGCTTTGGGTTCACGACTAGCCATGTCGGCCCGGGTTCTCTGTCATATGGATGCTAGCAACATTGTCATATACGCGAGCCAAAAGGCGCAAACGGTCCCGGGCCATGGTAAGGCGACACCCGTGGGAGTACCGTGCGTGAGGCCGCAAAGTGATATGAGGTGTTACAGGCTAGATCGGTGTGACTTGGAATCGGGGTCCTGACAGGTTGGCTCCCCATGAACATGACGACGACGCTGTTTCTCCGTTCCGACCCAGCCATGTATGTACACGAGCCCTGGCCGTACGTATGCGCGAGTAGGCGTTCGAGACCCCGCCCGTATGTACACATACGTGGCCGTATTTTCTTTCTTGCACCCTGGCCGCTGTACGTACGTGTAGATGCTACGTGCGCACCTCTACTACGACACGTACGCGCCTCTACTACGACACGTACGCGCCTCTACTACGACACGTACGCGCCTCTACTACGACACGTGCGCGCCTCTACATCCACCAGTATATATGTACGTACACGTTCGCGACCAGAATGACAACGCTACGTACGCTTCGACCAGGTGGGTCCCGACTGTCAGGCACTTCCTTGCCTGCGAAGATGTAGCTGGTGGGTCCCAGCAGTCAGGGGGGCGAATCGTTTTTTATTTCGCCCGGACGCACTTCCTTGTGTGCGAAGATGTAGCTGGTGGGTCCCAGCAGTCAGTGGGAAATGTTTTTTTCGCGAAATATAGTGGCCCGTCCGGTGGGTCCCAGCTGTCAGGTGGAGGAATAATTTTTTTCCGCGTAATAAGGAGGCACTTCCTTGCTGCGGCCGTGGACCCAGCTGTCAACCTCTCCACGTACAGTCCACGTCCAATGGAAGTCGTTCCTTGACAACGTTGACCACGCCGCGCCGAGAGCACCTGGGCGGGGGACGACGGCGAGGCCTAGGAAGGGGACGACGGGGAGCTGGGGAAGACGCGGCAGTGGAAGCCCGCGCGGAGAGGAGTACGAGGGTTCACTCGTTCGGCTGCGGTGTGAGGCTGCCGTCGCCGCAGGGCCTGGCCAGCGGTAGGAATAGTAGGGGACGGTGAGGCCTCCACGGCAGCACAGCCGGCCACGGGAGGCAGGAGCATGCGGCACGACCGGCGCTGCTTTGGGTGGCTGGAGCAAGAAGACCAGAGGTTGAAGAAGCACTACGGCCGTTGGATGGACATCGTACGGTCACTGGAGCTAGAATCGTGCATATTGACTAAGTTGACAAAGCCCTCCGTCCCCGTCAACTTAGTAGGCCCACAAGTCAGCCTGCCACTATACTGGGTCCCAGCTAACAGAGGGAGTATTCTTTTTTTTGTGCGTAATAAGGGGGCACTTCCTTGCGTGCGAAGATATAGCTGGTGGGTCCGAGCTGTCAGCAGCGGTAACGTTTTTTCGTGAAATACAGAGGCCCTTTCGGTGGAGGAATCATTATTTTGCGCGTAATAAGGAGGCATTTCCTTGTGTGCGGCCGTCGACCCAGCTGTCGGCCTCTCCACGTACAGTCCACGTCAGATGCATGTCGGTCGTTGACCAGGCCGCGCCGAGAGCACCAGGGCGGTGGACGACGGCGAGGCCTAGGAAGGGAACGACACGGAGGCAGGTTAGACTCGGCAGTTGTTTCCCACGCGGAGGGGAGTACGACTGTACGAGGGTTTACTGGTTCGTCTGCCGTCGCCGGAGAATAACAGCAGGTGTGGGTGAGTAGAGGGATGGCTAGGCCAGCGATGGGAGTACGGTGGGGCGGTGAGGCGGTGAGGCCTGCGCGGCAGCAGAGCCGGCCGCGGGGAGGAGGGAGCAGGCAGTCCCGCCGGCGCTTGTTTGAGCGGCTGGAGCAGGAATAGCAGAGATTGAAGAAGCACGACGGCCGTTGGATGGACATCCAACAGTCAGTGCTTGTGCGTCAACCTTTTTTTAGGAAAGCCTCAAATATGTGGAAAACAACATACAACCCATCTGCCATTATTTCTAATAATTTACAGCCCATTTGCTAATTATTAAGGTTTTTTTGGAGCCCATATTCTTTTTGTTAGCATTACAGGCCATATTGTGGCCACGGTTAAAATATTATACGAAATTTTGCATATTTCGGTGCGGTCCGAACTGTTTTTAATCCCGAAATTTCGACTCACATTCAAACTGATTTTAAAAATAAATGCATATCAATATAAAATCCAACAAATTCTCCACACATAAAAATTAGTGTAATTTAAAATCTCAAAATGAAAAAAAAGATATTTCAAACTAATTGCCGGTTTGATGTGTTTTAAAAATGTACAACCCATTTCTCATTACTGATGGGTCATTTTCTCGGCCAGCCGAATGAAAGCTCTCCTCGTCTTGAAAGATTTGCAGCCCAACAGGCCTGACAAAGCGACTTACTTGGCAAATCACAAAAAAACTGGGCTGTGGCCGTGGACCCAGCAGTCAGCCTCTGCACGTACAGTACTCTTCCGATGGAATGTCGTTGACCACGTTGACCACGCCGCGCCGAGAGCACCAAGGCGGTGGACGACGGCGAGGCCTAGGAAGGGGATGACACGGAGCCGGGGAAGACGCGGTAGTGGATGCCCACGCGGAGAGGAGTATGAGGGTTCACTGGTTCGGCTGCGGTGTGAGGCTGCCGTCGCCGTAGGGCCTGGCTAGCGGTGGGAGTAGTAGGGGGCGATGAGGCCTCAACGGCAGCACAGCCGGCCACTGGAGGCAGGAGCAGGCGGTCTCCCCGGCGCTGGTTTGGGCGGCTGGTGCAAGAAGAGCAGCGATTGAAGAAGCAGCTGGACAGTTTGATTCAAATCCAACGGTTACTGCTGCTAGAATCGTTTGTTGACTAAGTTGACAAGCCCTGCGTACGCGTCAACTTAGTAGGCCCACAGGTCAGCCTCCCAACCGGTGCGCCCCAGATGTCAGTGGGAAGAATCATTTTTTCGCGTAATACGGAGGCAGTTGATTGCGTGCGGCCAGGCCAGCGGAGGGAGTAGGGTGGGCCGGGGAAGCCTACGCGGCATCACAGCGGGCCACAAGAGGAGGGAGCAGGCAGTCCCGCCGGCACTAGTTTAGGCGGCTAGAGCAGGAAGATCAGATATTGAAGAAGCACGTCGGCCGTTGGATGGACATCCAACAGTCACTACTGCTAGAATCGTGTGTTCATTGACAAAGCCTTGCGTAAACAAGTCAGTCTCGAAATCTGTGGCGTGTACAGCCCATTTGCTATTATTTTTATAATTTTTACTCATTTTCTAATTCATATGGAATTTATTGCAGCCCGTTTTCCATTTTTAGAATTGCTGGCCATTTTCTGGTCAGTACTAGGGTCAAAAAATTAACTAAATATGTGGGAAATTTTGAAAATTTGCAAATTTTTGCTGGGGAACGAAATATTCTTAATCCAAAAATTAATAGCCATACTAAAACAAATTTAAAAATAAATTAGTACTATGTCATGTTAAATCCAATGAAATACGTATAAGATATCAGTGAAGAACAAAAACAAAAAAAGAAACTTATATCCCATTTGCTATAATTTTTTTGTAATTTTCAACCCTTTTGATATTACTTTTAACAGACATTGACCATACTCTTAAACCAGGCCGGAATGCATCCCTCCTCGTCTTGAAAGATTTGCAGCCCAGTAATTCGGAGAAAACAAACAGGCCTTGCTTGGGTATTCTTCAAAAAGAAATACTGGGCTACCTATTTTCCCAAAGAACTGGTGCATGAGCATTTAGCTTTATTTATTTATTTACTTATTTATGTTTAGGGGACCATGAGCATGTACCTGGCCGGATTCATGTGAGAGCCTCCCTTCCAGTTAATTATGGGCTTCTCTATTGGGCCTTCATCAGTGGGCTGCATGTTATCAACAAGTGGAAAATGTGTTTCGTACGAAAAATAGTATGCGCTACGTACGGTACGGGGCACTAAAGGATCGAACTGTGCAACGACTTACCAAACATTGTGTTTGTCGTTCTAACAACGCATTTATTCAACCAACAGACGAAATATACTACTGATTGTACATTGAAAACAGCAGCAGCAGAAAGCAGGGCTGGGGGTGCAACAGGAGCAGTAAGCAGGCTGGAAGAGTGAAGACGCAGCTCTCCCTTCCAAACCAAACATCAGCCATCATTACAAAAGGGCTACCAAAAAAGAACAAGTGTATGCATCAAACTAAATAAAGATCCTACTACACCAAGTGTACGCATCTAACTAACTGGTTCAGTTAGACGTTACTATTTATTAAGCTGTGGAGATTGGCTGACGGCTTGAACCAGATGGGTGCCTGACGGGGGAAATTCCAGCCAGCAGGTCGAAGTCTGATACTTGCGACCCTCTCTCCTACTTTGGGCTGCAGAGCGTGGCGGCACATATCAGGGTATGGTGCATGCAGAGACGCATGGTACGCTGTGTACACACAGTTTTGCCTAATGAACGTGATCATTGCCGTCGGTTATCTCCTGGTTAATCGGATAATTCAGTCCGACAAATAGAGAGCGTGTACCAAGGCTACTTACCAGCCTCCAGTCAAAAATTCCAGAAGGCCCAGAGAAGCTGGGATCCTGCTCAAAGACCTTGCAGTGACTGTGATTGTATTCCGCGAAACAACACGTCCGGTACGTGCGAACGATCATCAATCTTTCGCCGTCGTCTAATCGAGCCAGGAACCACCTGCAACTGCCATGCCGCTTTTCTTTGAAATGTTCTGGGATTAGGAAGGGTAGGGACACCAGGCGGCCTACAACATCATATCAAGTTGGAGTCAAATAAAAAAGGGCTCTTGATTTAGTCAATCTTAAGAACAGCATGTTATGAGCATGAATATTTTTTCAGCAAATGTTGACAGTAATATAAGCAAGCCATCATGATATCATAGGAAAGTAACATACTGCTGTAACAGCCGTTTGTAGCGATGACTGGAGTAGGCCAGCAATACGTCCAGCCATAGAAGGAGTCGACAGCGTAAATGAAGCCCTTGTGTTCAATGGCATCAGAGAACCATGGAGGATGTATGATCCTGCGATGGACGTGCAGATTTATCCACTTACCGCAGTGACCTGTCAGGTAGGCGAGACCGCGGTTGAAGAACGCAATTAGCCTGAAGTCTTTATAATTTGCAGATCTTGTGGGCACTTGGCAGATTACAACCTTGAGCAAATCAAACTTGGTATCATGTTGGCTACTGTAAGATTCCGAGTATTCTGGGTCGCGGTGCCAAAGCAGTGCAGTGTTAATCGAAGGAAGGGGGATCAATCTCCGGGTGTAGACCTCCACGAGCATCCAGCTGCCGCGACAGTCGACGAGCACCATCCAAGACGTGTTCATGCCGACCCAGTACATACCGTTAATGTAGTTGAGGCTGACGGGAATCGGATCGCAGTCAAGGGGGTTGATGCTCGCCACCCTACGATCGTTATGCTTCGTGACACGCCATTTCTGAAGATCAGGCGGCATCAGCAAGCAAGGAGCTGGCTTAAAAAGCTCTGGCCTGAGGGCTTTGAGTAAACGGTACAGCCCCGACGAGCACGCGGCGAGCGGCATGGTACTGAGATTGTCCACACGCGAAACAATGAGCTTGATTACCTCTGTGGGGAGCGAATTCCAGCCACTCTTTCGGCGAACGCTGCTCGGTTCTGCCATAGTTAGCGGGGATGGAAGATTGGACGAGATTATGTGCGGACAAAGATGGAGAAGCGAATATGTGCTGCGGGAAGTGGAGAGGTGATGATGACTACAGCACGCCGCTTGACTTACGAGACACATACCAGCAGCGTAGGGTCATGTCGATGCCAGACAACTTGCTTGAGTGATCACAGTACTGGTACTCCCTACAGTGCTATGCCCTAACTTGCTTCAGTAGAGTAGTAGAGTAGGACTCTGCTCTACTACTAGCACCGGAGGAGTAGTATATTCTAATCTAAAATAGTTACAAACTTCAATGCCCGAGCGTGGAACGACTACGAACCATGCTCAAAGACCGTGTCTACGTGGTGTTTGGACATGGGCGACAACCTCAACGCCAACGGTGCTGCTCCCGTTGCACCGTATGTGTTTCTGTCCTTCCTATTCGAAATCGTGGTAGAATTCATGTTTCTACTCTGTATCCTACTACTATGCTAGTCCACATGATTAGTTTCATCTCTGTTATAGCCGTCATGATTTATTTTGTGCTTATTCGGATTAAATCTCATAGTAACTTGCTCATATATTCAACTGGCGCAACGTCCCCTACAGCCACTCCCGTTTCATGGACGGCCTGGTCGATGCCTCCAAGGAGCCCTTCATCCACTGCTATGAGTGCCCGATGCCGTTTTGTGGCTCGCCGGTGGACATGGTGCGTCACCTCACGGATGCGTGCAACGATCACTGCTGGCCCTTGGCGGAGAACATCATGTACGAGATGTGCTACCCGTTCACCATGCCGGAGTTGCTGGAGGATCACCGCCGCCTGCTAGTCTCGGAGGAGGACGGCAGCGTCTTCCTCTTGATCGTGGGCACCGGCGAGGCCCACGCAGGCCGCCGCCCCGTCTCTGTAATGTGCGTCAGGGGCGACGCCGCTGACACTGACACTGACACGAGGCCAATGTACGGGTGCGTGGTCAGTGGTACTACCCCTCCGGGTCGCGTGGGCGGCGACACCGGCCTCATCGAACGGACTTGGACTCTGGGGAGCTGGGACTATCCCGCCAATGTGGGCTTGGAAAACCCATGGCCTCCTTTACCCACCGACGCGGTGCACGGGGACTCCAAGGAGGTTCACCTGGAAGTACGCATTATCAAGTTAAATGTTGATCATTAGTCTTCGCTCAATGTAATCCGCTGTCTAAGCATGTGGAGACTTCCATGCAGGATCTTGCTCTATTGGAGTATCGCGCATGAATAAAAGTGTATCCGTTTATGGTTTAGTCTAGAATCTTCCATGTATGAATTTTTACTACAGTACTGGTGAAAGACTTACGATGAACCATTTCTTACATCTCCTCCGCCCGCTTGCAAGTCATCCTGTTTTAATCCATCCGTCTAGGTTTATAATGGGCATGGTTAATATTACTTAATAGTATAGCCAACTGCTGACTATAAGAAAGTGCCATGTCATCTGTAGCCAACATGTATAACAATCGATACTCAAAAACTAATTCTTAAAGATCATTTCTTGCAAAGCACAATAAGTGTTATTTCTTCACAAGTTTTGGATGCAGGTTGAACAGTTGAACGCTTTTGTTTGCAAAAGATACCTTTTTATCTATTTCACCCGGATGTTTGTGAGCTCTAGAGATGAAATAATATCCGAAGAAACCTATCGATACCCGTTACACATGAGATGACCCCCACATCCTTTGTCAAAATAAACAACTCCCCGATCAATGCATTTCACTCTTCGGTGCAACGCACGGGCACCTTACTACTATAGATTAGTACGACCAAAAATTGAACTAACATTATATATAGTACGATAAATGCTGATGCATGTCACCTAAAATTATATCATTCGAAACTATGTTCAAATACGAATCCAACGATATAGTTTTTGTTGACATGCACTAACATTTTGTCAGTTAAATCTTCAGTCAAATTCAATGGGGGACTAATAAACCACGACTGATGTAGTACAAGTGTAGAGGGCGGCGCTGCACGGGAGTCTCACCTCTCACCCCGCTCGTGGCGCGGCAGTAAAGCCGTCATATCACAAAACCTAACCACTCCCAGTAATAAGTGGCCTGGTAAAATAAACGGACAAGCAACCATCACATCCCTCCGTCTTTTTTGCATTTCATCTCTCTGCATTTACTTTCTCCGGTTCATCTCGCACACTTGATCCCTAGCTACTACTCCTAGGGCCAGTTCTTTTGGCGGCTTCCCCAGCTTTTCCCACAAGACTAGTCACAGTGGAGAGTAACAATAAGGCGCCTCACTCATTTATTTGGGCTTTTAAACTACTACTCTGTCCTGGTTTATTCCTCACCATTGTAATTTGTGCTAAATTTTGACCAAAGATTTAACTGGTTTATTCCTCACCATTGTAATCCCTCCGTCTAGGTGTGTAAGTCATCTTACGAAAACCAAATAATCCCAAAACACTTAGGCGCGGTGCATTAACTTCTACCTCGTTTCTTGTTTCTTGACATATCAACCAATAAGAGATAAAGAGTGTGCATGCTTTTAATGACTTGAGATATCAAACACGACATGCAGTGGTTAGTTCATTGCATGCAATACTATTAATTAGCAAATAAACATTAACGTTTCTCGTTTTCTCCTCCTCCTTGGTCACGGTGCACAGCCTAAGATGACTTACTCACCTAGACGGATGGAGTAGTGCATGTGACATGCACTAACATTTCATTTGTTAAATTTATGATCAAAATTTGACGCAGATTACAATGGGGACCAATAAACCAGGACGGAGGTAGTAGTTAGAGCATGGTTAATAGTATCGCCAGCTGCTGGCTATAAGCCAGTGCCATGTCATCTACAGCCCATCTTATAGCCAACATGTACAATAATAGATCAAAAGAGTATACTACTTTTTTATTATGTGGCCCACTTCTCATTCTCACAAAGTGCCTAGGAGCACGTGCTAGAGCTGGCTCTTCATGAAGATCCCGCTTACCTTCTCTCTCCTTTTCTCTTTCCTCCCACTAAGCAGAAATATACTAGTTCATTTCTTATAGCCCACTGACTCAGCTCTATTGTACTTGCTCTTATGGGATTACTAATCTAGAAGCCTAAAAGAACTGGCCCCTGGTACTCCTACTAGTAGTAGTACTCAAGTTGGAATTCCAATTGCACGGCACAACTTGTTAGGCAAAAAATTCGATACAGGGTGTAGGAAGCGGTTTGGAGTTTGCAAGCCTTTCCAACCAGTGAGATACTCCGTCCAAAGTACGACAAAGAAATAACCACAGAGAAGGAAGCAAAAAGTAAACAATCAAACGAGCATTTTTGCATTTGTTTTGCATTGAATCGTTTCACAAGCTTGACTAGTGTTGTTTTCCTACTTTTACAAAAACCGCATCGTAATGTTAAAACGTGCATTTGCACGTACATAAGTAATAGTAGTACTCCCTCCGTCTATGTGTATAAGTCTTCCCTCCTTCTTGGTCACGGTGCACAACCAAAGATGACTTATTGACCTGGACAGAGGGAGTAGCACAGTCTGCAAGCATATATCGAGAGAGACGTGTAGTGCGATAGTATATAGTAAAGTTTGTGCTATATGCACGTACTTGCAAAATGCGTACGAATACAAAAGGTTTCCAAACTTTCCCTTTTACATACTTAATTAAGGACGCTAAAAATTCTTGAACGTTCGGGATTTATCATTTGCGTCCCAAAACTAATGAGATCGCCTTACGAAAAAAAATTATACTCCTTCTAAAAGCCACGGCGCTCGCAGGAGCGCTTGCGGCGCACCACAAGTGCCCTGGTGCGCGGCCGTTTCCCAGCGCGCCGACACAACGCCTCTTCCTCAGCCACGCAACTCGCGAGGTGCTGATTGGCGGCTTGCCGGCTGGCGAGCGCGATCTCACCGGTGTGGTGATCCGGCGCCAACAGGTACTCCTCCTCGCTAGAAGCGTGCACCCGGTCCACGTACCGCCAAGCGCAGATGAGGCGCTTGGGCCCGACTGCACTCAGGGCGTCGGCACGGGCGTCCACCGCCACCCTCACGGCCCTCGCACGAGCCTTTTGCCAAAGAGCCAATTTCCTGACTCTCTCGGACACGACATAGGCCTCCCAGGCAGCTTGCTCCGCGGTGCGCTTCCCTTCCTCGGCCTTCTTCTCCGCCTCTATTTTGGCGCGCTCTGCTGGAGGCAAAGCCTCCCACAAGGCGACATCCATTTCTTTCCAAAGCTCCTCAAGGCTGGGGGCTCGGCGGGCGGCGCGGCGTTCTCCTCATAGCGGGGAGCCGACGCGTCTTCCGGCGCGCGTGCTGGCGAGATGGGGAACGCCGACGCGTCCACCTCGACGCGTCGCGGCAAGGAGCGAAACGCCGACGCGTCCTCCTCGACTAGTGGCGGCGAGGAACGGAACGGCGATGCGTCGCGTCGCGGCGAGGAGCGGAACACCGACGCGTCCTCCTCGACTAGTGGCGGCGAGGAACGGAACGGTGACGCGTTGCGTAGCGGCGAGGAGCGGAACACCGACGCGTCCTCCTCGACTAGTGTCGGCGAGGAATGGAACGGCGATGCGTGACCGCCCGCGCGGTGCAGCGAGGGGCTCCTAGGGCTTGGGAGGGGCGATGCCATGGTGGTCGACGTGAGAGAGAGGGTGAGGAGATAGCGATGAACGTGAACGTGAGGGGGAGGAGATAGCGATGTCGTGGGAGGTGCAGTATTTATAGCGAGCAATGGCACACCTACGTAAGATATGGACTGAGCTGCACTGACTTAACTGCAGGTCCAGTTGCGTCACTAACATGTGGGCCAGACCCCTGTTGGGCCCATATGTCAGTGACCCAATGCACCTGAAGTTAAGTAACAGCTACGTGGGCATATTTGTTGAAGTAAATTACGGGGGAGCGAAGGGGTGGAAATATTGCTGGTCACAACGGATTGGACGAGCGTGGGGGGAGGAGAGTCATGCATGCAGATTTTTTCACACGGGGTGGAGTGGTGGGACCGCCGGAGGGAGAAGGAGAGTTTGGCAGGCATATTGTTTCCACACATGGAGAGGAAAAGATTTGGAGACGAACGGGCTTCCTGCAGGTATGGGGAACGGTGCATAATAAGTCATCTTGCATGCCGGGCTAGGTATAGTCTTAAGTCATTAAAAACATACACGCCCCACACATGTTCATATTTCAAGGTGCACTAAATTATTTCATGCGATGATTAAGGCTGGCCATAATGGTGGTATCTTAGCTGGTATCATGCACATGGGAATAGCAAACATGCTGATGTGGCAAATAACTAAAGAAGAGAGGGGGGTTAGAGTAACTAGTGTTCATGCATGCATTGGTAAACACATTTTTTTGTGAAGAACGACAGCACTAGTTGAGTACATTTGCAGACTTCAAAAACTATTCCACCGCCTCTACTATCTTGAAGAGTAGGTGAAATTTTTTATCGAGCCCTTTAAACTAGAAGGGAGGTAGTGGTACTCTAAGGCTGGTCATAGTGGGGAGTAACTTAGACTAGTAACATGCATATGTTACTAGTCTATGTTACTACCTCTATAGTGCATAGTATCATAGGTGGTCTCATTTATTGCCATGCATGACACATAGTAGCATCACATTTATTATGTTACGGTATCTACCTATGTTACTATAATCATCTCTCTCTTATACTCATTATAATCAGTATTGTAGATACTGATATTTTTAGTATAAATTTGGTCGTGGGATTTCATTGATGCATGTCAAAGCGTGGAGGAAACGGAGCTTAGGGCTTGCATTGCCGGTCTCTACATAGGTATTTCTCTTCATAATCCTGTAATTTTAGAGACTGATTGCGCTTTTGTGGTAGCGTCTCTTGCATCGGGGGACTATGACAGGTCTGCTATGCGTGACTTGAAAATGAAAGCGTTGAGCATCTCGAAGTTGATCAACAATCTTCAATTGTCAAAGATTAGCCATTCGGCCAATAAGGTGGCACACTTAATCGCTAAGTATAGCTTTGACAATAGATTAGATGGTATTCTTGTAAATAACGTACCGCCCTGTGTGGTGAATATTGTATCGAATGAGTGTACTGGTCTGGCTGGTTAATTAATATAAGGTGGTGTTCAAAAAAAAGTATAAATTTGGTCAAACACTTTGCAAACGGTTGACGGGAGTAAAAAGGACCAGAGGGAGTATCATGCATGCGGAGTAGGCAAAAAAATGCTTGTCTAAAAAAAGGCAAAAAAATTTGCTCAATTATAGCCGGTCGAAGTCTCAAAGGGCGCGACCGCGCGAGGGAGGCGAAGGTCATGGGAGGCGCGGCGTTTGACGGAATTAAGTGAAGTTACATCCACGCGCCGGCATGGCGTGCGAACAGGCAGAAGCTATACCGTTAGGCCTATGGTATGGGTCTAGTAGACATGACATCTAGTGGGTCCCGCATAGTTCTCGAGAACTCTTTGGGGGCTTGCAGCCGTTTATCCACCGGGCAAGCCAGCAACCCCACGCCGTTCGCACGCCCTACTCGTCCCCATCTTTTACCTTACAACAGTTCACTCCCAGTCGTCCCATCCTTTCACATTAATTCGCTCCCAGTTTTTTTTGCGGGGTACAACAGTTCAACTTCTCCTAACCCTCCTCCAAAATCCATGCCTCCCAAATCTCCATGGTCGCCGCTGAGTACCAGGTTAGAGCCATCACCGGCGATCAGTTCATCGTCATCTACACACGTGGATCCGAGACGGTGAAAGCATGGCTTGCTCGCTTCCTACGCATGTTCAACAGTTCAACGGATGAGTGGGTCGTTGGGCTAGATGTTGAGTACACCACAGTCCTGGGATGAGAGAAGGATCTAAAGGACGAAGAGAGGAAGAAGCCCGCCGTGATCCAGGTTTGCGTACATAACGTTTGCTTGGTCTACCACATATGCCATGCCGACGTTGAGTGCCAGGATTTTAAGAACTTCCTCAAGGACAAAAGAGTGAAATTCGTTACTGTAGGCTTTAAGAACGACAGAGATGTCCTGCGTCGGATAGGTCTCATTGTAGGCCAGCCCTTCGATCTCTAGAAGGCAAGCCTGGTGTCCTCCTCTCAACCTTCAATGCTGACCCTGGCAGCAGCCATGATTGATCCTTCGTATGCTAAACTGAAGAAACCTCATCACGAGTTTCATCATGCATGGGAGTCGAAGACATTAGATGAATATCACATCCTGTACGCAGCAATGGATTCCTACATTTGTTTAAATATCTACAAGGGTTGGATGAAGAAGAAGAGCCTAGTGTCCGGTTCAAGCAAAGAAGCGTCGGCGAAGAGGAAGAGGAAGAGGGACGAGGACGAAGTCGAGGACGTGGACTCGGACTCCGAGTAGGTGGCAGTGCCGTCGCTCATGCTGGTTCTACTGCAGTGTCAAGCAGACTAGTTGCTTAGTTTATTTTCAAGGGTGTGTTGTGCTGAGGCCCCAGCAGAACTATGTTTATGTTCTTTCTCGTTATTTGAACTCTTTAGTACGTACAGTAGTACTAGTACTATGTCTTACTACTGTTCTTCTTGCAGTTGGTACTACTGCTCGTATCTTCGTGTTCCTACTGTACTTAATACGTTCGTACTAGTAGTATAATTTGGGTCAGTCGATTTGTGAAAGAAGTTCGACGGAGCGAAGGAAGAAGACGGCAGAAGAGGTGGAAGAAGCCCTTCTAGCCGTCCATGTTGCATCAAACGGCTCACATGAGTCGACTGACCCGAATTGCTCCTTCAGATTGCAGGATCCACGTGGCATTCAAGGTCTCGAAGGTAGATTCCGCGTCCGCACCCGGTTTGCGGGCTCGACGCACGCGCGACCGGCTTCCGCCGCGACAGCCACCATGCGCGCCTCCTCCGCGCGGGCGGAGACGACAATGACACGCTAGTTCCTCCTTGCTGGCGTGCTGGAGCACGCGCTCGTCCTCCTCTTCGTATGCTGCGTGCATAGACGCGGCTCCACCAGCTGCTCGCGTGCTTGGCAGCGCGGCAGCATCACGAGGAGGGACTGCAGACGACGTGAGCGGGCGAGCCTTCGGCTTCATGGCACAGGGATGGCGGTGACACGGCGGTGATGGGCGAGAAATTGTTGGCCGGAGCAGGCGGGCGGCGGCATATTTATGAGTGCGCGTGTGAGAGCTTACTTTAGTTTTATATATAAGGTTGGTCAAACTTAAAAGAAAACCGTACTAGTACACGTAAACATTAGACTTAGACAGCGCTTTTATTAGTTAGTACCACAACCACCATACGGAATCCTACGCAAGCGCGTGAACCGCGGCCGTGCGGTCGATCGAACAGTGCGTCACCGTGTCGCGCTCGAAGGACATCCACCGAACCTTTTTGTGTGTGTGAAAACAATCCTCGAATATTACTCAACTTTTTTTCCTGCGAAAGTTCTTGACGCTGCAATATTTCCATATATTTGAATTTAGCTCCAGTTCGTGTTTATTTGGATTTGGACGTTTTAGGTGCGCCCTAGTTTTTTTAATACTGATTTTGTGTGTGTGACTGAGAGAGAACGTGTGTATGTGTCCATATGTGTGTTGTGGCGGAAGGGCAATGTGGAGACGGTGTGCGTGTGATACAGACATAGAGAGGTGTGAATGTGCAAATGATCATGCATGAGTGAGACATAGACAGATGCCGATACGTTGTGTATACATGAGAGAACGGTCTTCTAGTTTACTTTGTGTGTGTGTGTGTGAGTTTGAGCGTGTTGTGAAGTACTAGAGACCTTGTATACATCTTGGGATTCGACAATGATTGTAACTATTGAATTGTATAGACCATTATATTCGAAGTCAATAGCCTAATATATTTATTTCACAATTTCAACAAATGATTAGTTCACTACAAACTAAGAAAACAAATGTGTACTCCCTCCGTTTTTATTTAAGTCCGCGTATTAGCATTGGTCAAAGTCAAGTTTTGTAAACTCTCAGAAAGCTTATAACAAAAAATATTAACATATATAATAACAAATAAATACCATTAGATTCATTATTGAATGTACTTTCACATCATACATATTTGTTATGATAAATGTTTATATTTTTCTATAAACTTGGTAAAACTTTAGGATTGACTTTGGTCAAACCTAATATGCAGAGTTTACTACTACTACTCGCTAGTTGCTTAGCCGAATCACTCAACACGCCACACGGGGAGTCCAGTGTCACAAAATTTTGAGGTCGGCGGGAAAATCTCCCGCGACCCTGATTCGAGCAGTGGGAAGTTACCATCATAGCCTTCGGAACAGGCCTACGGATGACGCTTGGTAGGGGGCTGTTTTCGTAACTTCAGGTTCACCCTACCCAGCCAACCCCACCCCGGCACCCAGAGTAGTACACCCGAATACTCCCCATTTTCTATCCCCACCGCAAAATAGACTTCTCCATGGCACCACAGCCTTCGTGCTCCTCCCCTTTACATCGGCACACTCGTCCACCGCAGCGCATCTGCCTCATCGACGACCTCGTACGCCGCACTGGAGCCGGTCCACCGTCGTCGTCGTACACGGAGCCTCTTCCCCGGCATCGTCTTCACGGTCTCGGTTCTGCTTCCCGGAAGCCGACGCCAAGCGCAGAAGTACCACCGTCGTGGACAATGAACTGACTCCCGTTGCCGACCATGACTCACAGAGGCCGCCGCGACCATCGTTCTCCTCCTCGATTGGTAATGTGTGTATTGAATCACTTAGCAGTACATGTGCAGTTCCAATTTTGTTCATACCTACCCTTCAAATTTCCTGGGTGCTATTGTTCCCGTAAAAGTAATTGGTTATAGCCTCCATTGTCCAACAGAATATCAGCTTGTAATTGCGGGTCGCTCCTGTATCGCGCTGTGCTTGGGTAGGTTTTTCATCTGCAACCAGTAGTGTGGCAAATGATGGAAAGGTTTCTAGAACTAGCAAGATGCCCATGTGTTGCACGCATCAAGATGCATTTGTGTGAGTAATTTATCTTGTGGGAGAAAAGGATGAACGAGGGAAGGCCTTATTTGCAAATCTGGAGAGGGGTATGGGTATCTTTTTGCAAAATTCCCATTTGTTTCCTTCCTATCTGTCAGATATAAATCGGACGGCCTATATTGCAAGAAAAAAAGTATAGAGAAAAAAAGTAGATAGTAAAGGAAGTAGAGATAACTATTAAATATTAAATATAAAATAAATATAACAGTAGACAAGAGAGTAGAGATAGGAGAGACGTCGGGAAAGGATCGCGCGCGCGCGGGAAAAAGCGGCCGGGTGTGCGCTAGTTTTGGCGCGCGGCGTCTGGCGCGCTTATAAAATCCAACGCCCTCCCACCGCTCTGTGCCTTGCCACCGCTCTCTCCCCGCTCTGTGCCTCGCCACCACTCTCTCCCCGCTCTTTTTCGCCTCGCCGCCACCGCGCCACCATGCCGCCGCGTCGCCGGGAAACTTGGGGATACCGCGGCGTCCGCGCGCGCCCCTCCGGCGGCTTCTCCGCCGAGATCCGGTTCCGCGGGATGCGCCTCGGCCTCGGAAATTTCGACACCGCCAACGAGGCCGCCCGCGCGTACGGCACGGCGGTGTGGCGCCTCCGGTGGCCTCATAGAACATTGAACTTCCCCAATGTAACGACGCGGGAGCGGGCGCAGGAGCTCGCGCCTCTGCCGCGGCTTAGCACCGACGAGGATCGTCGCGACAACCGGAGGCGGGAGCACCATCTCGGCATCGCCGAGATGGACGAGGAAGCCATGGCGCTATGGCACCAACACTTCCCGCAGGACATCATCAAAGAGCGCGAGTTCTACGCGGAAAGGAGGGCGGAGAGGGATAAGAGGAGGGCGGAGGGAGCCCTATCGCGAGGACAAGCGTAGGCGAAAAGCGGACGCTCAATACAACATGAGGCTAGGAGCAGCGATGCCCTGGGAATCCGACGACGATTGGTATCTTCACGCCTACAGTCAGACGTCGGAGGAGGACATCACCGAGGAGGAGTCGGACGACTAGGAGTAGTTGAATTATATTTGTTTATCTATCTATGCTGAGAACTATCCTCTACTCTCTAGTATCTACTTCTCGATCTCAGCAGTGTAAATGCTTTTTAAAGCGCCGCGTGTTGGGATTCTGTTGGAGATGCTCTAACATGGCAGATGAGTGCTTTAATGTTGCCCACAAGATGCACGAGTATTACTAGTAGTATATTTTTCTTGCCATGTTAAGATTTTAAAACCACGAGTGCGAACATGCAGAGGAGCAATTAAGACCAAACACGGGATATTCGGGACATCTTCAAGTAGCGTGGAAAGTTAAAGAGGAGCTGCACCGAACCTGTAAAACGAGCTTTGGTAAGTAACACCCTTTCAATTACTTCCGTGTAGCCTCGTGTTCTTCGATGTGTATATGTTGTAGTTTCTGTTTCTCTTAAGCGTGGTGTTCTTCGATGTGTAATAAGAAGAGTCTTAATCGTCCTAATGCTTTCGTTTTTAGCTTGATGTAGGAAGTGGGTGTTCTCACCTTGTAGTCTGTTTTTTTCCTTTTGAATTCACTTCTCCGAGTTCTGTTTATCTGGCTTCTACTAAATGGATCTAGGTTGCTCTGAGTATTGATCTAAAAAAGAAGTAACTTCATGTCAGGATGCAGTTCCTGCGAGGAGGGAAGTATGGTCAACCTCGAGATCATGTTTCCAAAATGAGGTTGGATTACACACAAGGTACCAGTTCCCTAATGATGCTGGATTAGACACAAGGTGCAAATTCCCAGATGATGCTGGATTACACACAAGCCAGGTGGAGTCGTCAGCTGTTCATGTCCTCGTGGCATTAGTAAAGGCTGAAAGAAAGCATGCAGCAGCCCTTGAGTATGTAGTTGAGTTCCTGAAGAAGCGAAAAGAGCAATCAGATGCTCTCTTCACCCAAGCCAAAGAAGAGATGGAAGAAGCCAGAAATAAGCTAGTAGAGGCAGAGCAGGCTAGGCGTCTCCTGCTATCTAAAACTGTTGTCAATACAAAATTTCCTTCATAATAGCTAGGTTCAAATGTTTATCCAGTCAGCATGCATGTTGTGATGTCCGTGCATCTACTGATGTGGCACAAAATGTTTTTTTTGGGTCATGTAATAACAGCAATTACTTTCCAAACAATAACAGACGAAGCATTGGAGATGGTATAGTTCACGCGCAAGCCCGACATTCCAAGCTCAACTTCCACATCAAACTCATGTTCACAGATATCTGCACATTCATACATAATGTCCACAACCATGATTCACTTCAAAGCCAAAAAAATGTGAGGAGAGTTATAAATAAAGAAAATCCTCTACTAGTTCCTGCTACCAGTGCGAGCACAACAAGTCAAGACCATGCGTAAATTAATTATATTTTAGTCATTTTTCTGTTCTAAAATGCCTGCCGGCTCGCGGAAGGATGTGTTGCCGGCACACGCACGAATTCAATGAAGGCAGGCGGGGCAGTCTTAAGCTGGTTGCACGCGGCGAGGAGGCGTGCTTAGCCGGGCCTGCAGCGAGGGCGGCCCTCTTGGCCGGCGCGTCGGTTCAATGCCTGCGCTATGAGAGGTCGCGTCCGTGTCAGAGCAATCACTCCCTCTAGTCCTTTTTTGTTTGGGTATAACAAAATCTCGTTTTCCATTCACATTTTACAAGTAAAATTCGTGGACAAACTTTGACCCAAAGTACGATGGGGACTAGTAAACCAGAATGGAGGTAGTAGTTTTTTTAATAAAAGAAGGGTTTCCCCTTACGATTTTCATTACTGAAAACCAGCATCTAAATCTAAACCATAGTATTTGCCCTAGAAATATCAGGTTCAACATCTCGCAACATAAACCCATACAACCTCCATCGCAAAAAAAAACATACAACCATACGCCAAGGAGGTACGTGGTACTATGAATTCCATTTTCTCTCCATACCAATCGTTCTAAAAACTACTTACTACTTATAATGCACCATTGAAAATCGGAACTCTTAACCCCGCTAAAAAACGATATTTTAAACGTGGCTTCTCGATCTGTGGCAACTGGCGAGCCACCACGCTCCAAGTCGTTCACCTGTGGTCCCGACCATCAACTCCTACGGATCAAATTATCATGCGAGCTGACTATTCCTACAAAGGTGCTCCACCACGTACCCGGTACCCACGAATGCAGCAATCGTGCACCTAGGGTTTTAGGGTTTATTTGTTAACGTCGCCTTTACGTAACACTCATGTGTGCAAGACAGCGAGAGGCCGACTGCGTGCGTGCGCCTCTTCTCTTCGTATATGTACTCCACCGTTTGTCTGGTGTCCAAAAAATTATAATAACTACTAGCAATGTGCCAATGCGTTGCCACACGATCAAAGTAGATTAATACATATTCACCGATTTGATAGAAAAAAAGTCTAGTTTTGAAATACGTATATCACTAAAAATATGTTATGTTTCACTCAAAATATATTCCTTTGGCGGTTTTGATGAGATAAGGGAGGAATGTTGTTGGTTTCAAGATTCTAGAAGTGGTATATGTCTAATTTCTACTCTTACTAGCAAGATGCCCGTGCGTTCCACGGAACATCAAGATCTTGTGGGAGAAAAGGATGAAGGAGGGAAGGCCTTATCTACAATTGTGGTGAAGAGTGCGGAAAATTGCCATATTTTCCTTCCTATCCGTCAGATATAAATCGGACGACCTACATTGCAGGATGGCAGGCCCACCATCATCACCAACTCTATTTTTTATCCCTACTCTTATAAAAAGCATTGTCGGTGATGATCGTGTGCCTGCCATCCTACAATATAGGCCGTCCGATCTATATCTGACGGATAGGAAGGAAACTATGGCAATTTTGCAAAAAGATACACACACCCCTCTCCACATTTGCAAATAAGGCCTTCCCTCGTTCATCCTTTTCCCCCACAAGAAAAAACTACTCATACAAATGCATCTTGATGTTCCGTGCAACGCATGGGCATCTTGCTAGTTGTTGCAAAAAGCCCATGTGTGTGTGAGAGAGAGGGAGAGTGGAGGAGGACGGAGTGCATGTGTGACAAAGACACAAGGAGTGTGTGTGTGTGATAGGTATCAGCTTAAAATGAGGCGATAGTGTGTGTGTGCACGATCGAGAGGGCGTGTCTCAAGAAGGGAAGAAAAATCTACATAGATACAAGGAGCGGGAGAGAGACATGTATGCGATGGTGGAAGCACGAGTGTGCGGGTGTATAAACCTATCTAGAGGCTAGCTAGTCGACAAATGTTTGTGAGAGAAATACGAGTCGAGGTGCGAAAGCGAGAGTTTTGTGTGTGTGAGAGAGAGATGGTAGTCGGGAGGGGAGTGGAAGCAGGAGTTGTGTGTGTGTCTATGAGAGAGAGAGAGGAGACGGTAGTAGGGGTTGTCTGATCGGTAAACAAATGAATAATGTCAGTCTGGGATGGAGACGAAAAGGAGACCGCAACAAATGTTGTGTCTACAGGAGAGAGAGAGTAATTTTAGTGGTATGAGTTATATGTAGAGACATATAGGGTGTGTGAGAGAATCCCATAGAGAGAAAGACAAAGTGAAAGACGAGTGGAGACTGTGTGTGTGGCGGTGAAAAAGAAAGCTTAGGTACCGAGTGATACCAGAGAACAGTAGAGACGTGAGAGATAATGAAAACCGTGTAATGTATAATGATAGGGAGAGTGTGACACTTCTCAAGGGAGACGTCGAGAGACCATGTTTGCGAGGATAGGAGAAACATGAAGTGAGCGTGCGGGTGAGCTGGAGAAAAGAGTGTGATAGCTACCTGAAGGAGCATGCATGCGAGAGAGATGGGCGTGAAAGGAGTGAACAAAAAAAGGATTCAAATATTTGAATTCGAGATGATGATACATGTAATCCATACTCGAACCAAAATTGATCTATCAAACATGCATACTCATATCAATTCACGCACATCTATGTTATTTAATATGTAGATATTACTGATCCATACATTTTAGTAGAACATAATTTGGTTAAATTTTTTTGAATTCAACCTTAAGATTTCGAGATCGTTGTATTTGTAAATTATATTATACATATAAAGGAGCAGAATTCTTTGTTGTGCTTTTGAAAGTATATATATAAAAAATGATGTATATAGAATGTAACTCCAATTGAAAATGGATCACGCCCGAAAAAAATAGAATACAAACGGGATTCGAATTGAGTTGGCACGGTAAACGTGCACTCTGCAAAATTTGAACGAAGCGGGGAAAGTCGCAATAACCGCCCGAAACCAAAATCTGCGAGATGGAAATCACTACTGCCTATCCCTGCCACGCAAAGCCTATCTGCTGGATTTCTATAGGTTTCGACAGGGGTAGGTTTGTAATTTCACCCAAACGTGATGTAACCGCCTCTCACTCGGATTCATACACGGTGGGCGCCAAAACACAGTGTGTCCTCGGCCGAAATCGACTACCTCCCCGATTCATATTCATACACGGTGGGCGCCAAAAACAAACTCTCGTCGGCAAATATTCGGTGTATGCGAGATTACCGTCCTATCCCCAACCGACTAATGTTGCTGTGATGTAATAGAAATTTGAAACGGGGGCTAAGTTTGTAAATTTCCTCACATTTGAGACAAGCGCGCCCTGAATACATGGTTCCCCCCTTCCTCTCTACCTCCCTTTTCCCCATTCGTACTCCGTGGGCGCCAAAACACCCTCTCCATCCCACCCTCCTCCGTCCGCCGCCGTCCGCCACCCCATCCACCGCCGTCCTCCGCCAGCATGCCGGAGCTGATACCCCGACGCCGCCGTCCATTACAAGAGATCAACCTCTCTCATCCACGGCTTCGGACCGGGATCCTTGCATCCCGTCCTCTCGCTTCATCCCCGCCGTCGTCCACCTTGCCGGCGCCGCTCCTACGACCGCCTCGTCCACCGCGCCCTGCCGCCACCGTCTACCCTCCTAGATCTGCTTCCACGCTGCCGATAGCCATCGCTACCACAGCACCGTCAAATTCTCAGCAGATGCGTACATGGCGCCGCACCAGAGGCGGTACTCTTTTGTATCTACTCAACTTATTTATCGTAGCAAGAAAATAGATCGCCACTGCTTTACTCTGACTTTTTGTCTTGGTTGCGAAGTTGCCTTGTCCGGTTTGCACCTTCAGATCCGCCATGGCACGCTCAACACTATACTCCCAATGCTTATGGTTTTCCCCTTTTATATTCCACACTAGTTAAATCACAGTAGACTAAATTTCAAAATTAGGTCAGTCGATTTTTTAGAGCTCGCCGGAGTTCGCCGGTGCGATCGAAGGGGCTCGGGTGGTTGTGGGGCCTCGCCGAACGAAGAAAACTCGACGCGGGTGGGGGTTGGGGCGGGGTGGCGGAGGAACACAGGCGGTGGGGGCCGGTGGTCCGGCCGGCGGCCCGTGCGATGTTCTGTATGGGAAGAATCAGAGACGAGGAAGCAGAAGGGTTAGGAGACGTAGGATCTTCATCCAACCGCCTGAAATGGTCGAGAGACAGCTGGGAGTTGCATTCTTAATGCGCTCTGGTTCATCATGTGTGGGCACTGCGCAACCAACATTTTATTATCCAAAATCTGCTTGCTCTTCTTTACCATGTTTCTCTTCCGTTCTTCTTTAATATGTACTCTCTTTGTTCCTAAATACAAGTCTTTGTATAGATTCCACCATGGACTACATATGGAGCAAAATGAGTGAATCTACACTCTAAAATGTATCTGGATACATCTGTATGTGATCCATAGTGGAAATCTCTACCAAGACTTATATTTTGGAATGGAGGGAGTATGGTAGTAGTACAGTATGTTCCTTGTACTGAAGATGAGCAGGGACATTTGCAGTGTAGAGGTCTATACGGTCGGTTGTGATGGACACTTTGAGCCTCTTTGATTCGTAGGATCTTGTAAACATAGGAATAGGATTTGTAGTGGCCTGCCCACTTGAATCCTATAAGAATAGCAAGGAAATGCGGGGAGCTGTGTCGCCTTTGAGAGTTACACTGATATTAACAGTACCGCACCTTCACTTGAAGAGAGCTGGTATCCGAAGCCTTTCTAGCCGTACCGGCAATACTAGCACATATATTCCAGCAAGTTCCACTTTGCTGATTTTACTCTGATGCTTATGGTTTTCCCGTTATATCTACACTATGATCTGTGTAGCTGCTTTGTGTTGCACTAGCAGCAGTCCACTCTTGAAGCTAAACACTGCAATGACTTACAAAATTGGCACCAAGGCATTGAGTGCCATTCTGGATGCAATGAAACTCATACGCTCCCCACCTGTTGATTCTTGTTCAGAATATGATCATAATGACTATTCTAACCTCAAGGAGTCAAAGGCAGATGGCCTGTCCTGTTCACCCATCAAGGTGCCTGTTCTAATTTGGCAATGTTTTATTGATTGCGGGTATCTTGCATATGTTGTCTTGCATTTCTTCTACTTTGTTGCACCGCCATCTGCTTAGTTTACTCATCATATATGTCGAGATGCCATGCCCATCCATTATCAATACATATTCCATCTGTCATCATACCATGTTTTTCCACTCAAATGCTGTTCTTGTGCATCAGACATCAAAAAGGAAGAGGGTTATTGCCGAACCTGAAGGAGCACCAGCAAAGTCCTTGAAAAACGTGGTGGTGCCGGAGAAATCAGATAGCACCCCACTTATATTGGCTGTACAACCAGTGACACAAAACGTAGGACCGACTCCAGCAGACTGTACCCATACTTCACTGGCCACACCACTAGCCCCACCACACAGGGCCTGCACTCCAGCAAAAGTTATACCAATTTCATTTGCCATAGCACCAGCTATACCACAGAAAAATCACACTCCAGCAAAAAGTATAGCAAGTCCACCGGCCGAAGACCTATCGCAACTGCAGAGACGGCCAATTCCTGCAGATTGGAACCCCATTCCATTTATTCCCAGTTTAAAAGACAATGCTTTAAATGTCGTTAGGGACTACGTGCATATATTCCCATCATCGGAAGATTATTGTGAAGACAAACACCATTTTCACATCTTCCTGTTCAACTTACGTGTAAGTGCTATTATTCATGGTTATTATTTTCCTGTTTTCTGCTGATTGAACACATCAATGATTTACATTACATTGTTGTAACTAGGCGAGGGTCAATCTGGATAGTCATGACGAGCAAAGCTTGCTTGTGCTTTTCAAGGAAGCATTGCAGCAGTATCGGTGTTACCTGAGGAAATCACACTTTGATGGCAAGTCTATAAATGAATTTCCGGTGAAGTCTCCTGTGCTAAATTTAGAAGACATTGAATGGAAAAACCTTGTTATGCACTGGTCTCGTTCCCACGATGATGTACTGTCTATGAAATCACATGACAATTTGAACTTCTACTTTTCCGCATGTGCCTTACGGATCTTTTTTGCAGGAAATCTGCTCGAAGAAGAATTCCGGTTTGACAAGAACGACATGATATCGCAAATATGTTGGCCGCTGCTTTGCTCTTGTTACTACCTGTTGTCCTATATCACAGTACTTGCATACATACCTGGTTCATTATGTGACAGCAGTATGCATGATAGTTTGCTTATCAATTGTTCGCTCCAAATTAGCTGATCTGTATGAATGGTTACATTAGTGTAGAATATATCCAATGCCAATTTTTTTAGCTATGCATTGTTCTTGTAAGTACATGCTGTCCTTTATCAGTGTACTTATAATGACATGTAGTTGTTCATGTACCATCACTCTGCAGCTTATTTTCCTTTGCCCTCCATTTTCTACACATCAGATCTATATTTACTCTTACCATAAGGTTGGTACTGAAGAAGTTTAGCTGTGCATTGCTCTTGGTTGTACCTTTTGCCTGTATCGCTGCACTTACATTTATAGCTACTTGGTTATGTAGCATCACTCTTCATCTTATCTTAAATATTCTCCATTTTTTCATATATTATCACATCTATATTTACTCTTAACAAAATGTAGAATAAAGGCAATGCTTTTGAAGAAGATTATGTGGTAAACTTCTTGAATTGCCCCCCCATCAGCATGGACAAGGCCTTTATAGAGCCTGTCTTCACCAATAATGTAAGTTTGTCCATCTCAAGCCTTCAAACTTTGTTGTATATATTTGGTTAGGCATGACTGCAATAGCTGTTTATTTTTGGTGTTTGCATCAAATTGCCTGTTTAAAGTTTATTATGTAGTTCATAAACAAAAGTTTGTCCTCTCTCAATTTAAGTTTTCAGTTGTACAACCAAGTTCCTTCTTCATACCATGTAATTAAACTATACAGAGCAAGTGATCTTCTTTTGCACTGCATGTATGCTTCTGTTCTTCACCCGTAAACCAGTGGTGTGGTGAACCTACCCACTACAGCACAATGTCATATTCTGCAATATCTTAACTATGAACAATGTCATATCATTCTACTATTATTTAAACCGTCTCTTTATTTGCCAATCTGAAATGGTATAAATTGACAGCACACTAACCATTGATACTTATGAGTTCTTGATCTGTAATCCAGTGGTGTCGTGAAGCTGCCAACTCCTTCACAATGTCATTTCCTGCCATGTCTTGACCTGAATAATACCATATTGTGTTAATGCAATTTTAAACTATGTCACTTTATTTGTCAGTAAGAAATGTGATGAATTGTCAGCACTGATACTTTTATGTGCAAAACCTGTCATCTGTCTGCTTGTTTATCTTTCAGAGTGAGGAAGATATAAGTGTTGAACAAGCGCAGTCTCATCATCTTGCTCAGCTGCTTGCGCTGCAGCTCCCGAGCAGGGCTAACCTTTCTTGAGCTCTATTGAAGTGCTGTCGGTTTTGTATATTATTTTGTCGGCGTGTTTATTTGCACTGGTGACGATCTTTGATGCCCAGTGTATGTAATCTGCTGTCTGCTTGTGCTTGATTATCATAGTGGCGAACTTTGATGCCCAGTGGATGTAATATGCCGTAATTTCTTGATTGTATAGTCTAGGTTTTTTCTTATTCATGATGCTGCGGTTATTTTACTGTATATATATCCTGTCTACGCAATAAACCGGCCAAACCATAAAATTACGGTACATAATCGGGCCGTCATGCAATCACGATGTAGGTTGGGCCTGCAACGTGCCGAACAGCTCACGGACCGAAATGAAGCGAATCAAATCACGGGCTTTTAACATGCCAAAATTGTCTCGGTCCTTGTTTGGCCCAATCAGATATCGGCTGCGAGCAGGCCGGATGCAAACCGGGCCGTAGTTAGGCCCAACTATATGACGGGATTTTAACAGGCCAAAATGTTAAATGGGCCCTTGACAGGCCAAAACTAATATCAGGCCGAATTACTAAGTGGGCCTTTAGCAAGTGGGCCCAAAAGCATAGTGTCCAGTTGACGGGCCGAATCTGATATCGGCCATAATTGAGCCCAAAGCCTCTTAAAGGGTCGGACCTGATCTGGGCCGTAATTTGGCCCAGAACGTGGAAGGCTTTTAACGGGCCGGATCTCATATGGGCCACTATTAGGCCCGGAGCATGGACGGCCATTAATGGACCGGATCAAATATGGGCCGGCATTTGGCCCAAAACATGGCAGCCAGTTAATGGGCCGGCCTACTAGGGTCCTCAAAATCTTTTGGGCCTACAGCTGGGCCGGCCCATTAATGTCGGTGAAATCTCGTGGGCCTTTAGCTGGGCCGGCCCATTATGATCCGCAAGAATCTTGTGGGCCTTTACCTGGGCCGGCCCATTATGGCACACAAAAATCTTGTGGGCCTTTACTTAGGCCGGCCCATTATGGCCCGCAAAATCTTGTGGGCCTTTAGCTGGGCCAGCCCATTATGGTCCGCAAAATCTCGTGGGCCTTTAGCTGGGCCGGCCCATTATGGCCCACAAAATCTTGTGGGCCTTCAGTTGGGCCGGCCCATTTAAATTTGATGGGCCGGTCCACGTGTCAACATATCATAGGCGCGTCTCGCCCATTGGATGAGTGACACCTGTGCCAACGCGGACCTGACACGTGTCTCCTCCAGCCAATGATGATTTTACACGTGGAAAATACCCATTGGTCGGGGCTGTTAACGGGTTATCGGATCCAAAACCCGACCCCATAGCTTAACGGCGTTCCGTTACGGTGGATGCCACGTGTCGGTCACCCTTGACAAAAGCACTTCTGTGACGCGCGATTTATCGTCATGGAAGTGGACACTTCCGTGATGATAATTTTGGTAATGTCATGGAACACTTCTACGACAGCACAGGTATGACTATCTTGATTCTGTCATAAATTTGTCATGGATGTACATGCATGACAAAAAATGCGACCTACGGTGACAAACACGTATCATCACGGAAGTGTATTTTTTTGTAGTGCGTGTCCGTCCAGGGTGCTCAGGATTCCCGAGGGCCATTGTGAGCTCGCCGTTCTCTCTGTCTGGAACAAACGTCCCTTGGTGCGCTGCATCGATATAGTGCTGAAGCCTCTTGACAGGTATTCTCATTTGCTCGTCCGTCCAAACGCACTTCCCTGATACAGGGTCCAAGGTTCCGCCAGCCGCGATGAACCAAGTCCGGCAATGGTCTGGCCAGTTCATTGTCTCTGGTTCGATCCCTTTATCAAGCAGATCATTCTCAGCCTTGGCCCACTTAGGCCGGGCTTTGAGGTAGCCACCTGACCCCGTGCGATGGTGAAGCTTCTTCTTCGCAGCATTTTTCTTGTTTGTCACTATCAACTTCTTACTCTTTTCGATGTCTTGTGGGCCACAAATGCGGGCCAGTGATCTCTGATCTTCTCATATTTGCCGATGAATTCTGGTGTCTCTTGTTTGTCGACAAATGTTTTCACCTCATTCTTCCACCTCCTGAATAGGTCTGCCATCTTCTTAAGAGCATGAGACTTGATTAATTGCTCTTTATCTCGCTTCTCCGGATCCTCCTCTGGTGGTAGGGTGAAATTTGCCTTCAGCTCACACTACTAGGAAAAGGCCTACTAATGGCGCACCTAATTTGGCCATTAATGGCGCATTAGTGGTGCGCCATTAGTGCCACGCCATTAGTATATTTTACTAATGGCGCACCACTGGTGCGCCATTAGTATCTGGTATACTAATGGCGCACCCCAGATGCGCCATTAGTATATATTACAGTGCGCCATTAGTATGCCTCCCAGGGGGCATCTATACCCAGGTGCTTTGGCATACTAATGGCGCACAACAACAGGATGCGCCATTAGTAACTTCGGCATACTAATGGCGCACTGTTTAGTGATGCGCCATTAGTATCCTTTGGCATACTAATGGCGCACTATGATGTGATGCGCCATTAGTATGAATATTAGGTTTTTTTATTTTTTATTTTTCTGTTTTTTGCACAGGTTACAAAATGTATAATTGGACAAAATATAGACAGCACACATCAACAACAGATTCATCGAATACAAGAGAAGATTAGTCTCTCAATACAATTCATCATTTTAGTCTCCGAATACAATTCATCATATTAGTCTCCGAATTGAAAAGACCGAACAAAGATAGAACATTATATTATAAGTCTCGAGACCGTGAGTTTGTCTTCACATTACAAGTCGATATCGATCATCTAAACTACCATCACATAGAAGAGAGCTGCGGTCATCACGATGAGCATCATCACGATGAAACTCGTCTTCATCCGGTTCCTCCAACGCTCCCTCCCCTCTCCCGCTAGATAGCGGGCGTATCTAGATTCGGCCTCGGCACTAGTGGCGTACCCTTTGTAACTGTTACCGCTGAATCGGTGAACCTGTCTCCGACACTCCTCCCAGTCGTCGTAGACTCCGGGAACCTTACCCTTGTACACGACATACCACGGCATCGCTATGCAGTAGCCAAACGAAACGTTAGTACCAATTCACAGACAATACATAAGCAATATATAAGTATGCAACAGAACAATCGGAAGAGAAAAGCAAGACATTAATAGCATCGATTACATCTAAGTTGAACGACTCTCGAAACCAAAGAGACATACTACAAGTTCATTAAAGTTTAATTACAACATGAGCCAATCGATGTTTCAGAACTAGACACAGCATCACTGCTTTCGACTCGACTCAAGGGACCGGAGCGTGGATGAAGCCGCCGTCTATCGTGGGAGTCATGAAACAACGGGCGTTGTCAGCCTGCATTTGTAGGATTGTGTCGATGTCACTGTTGGACGGTTGATTTCTGAGGTAGAACTGCCCCGAGGTACGAAGGACATCTTGATGGATGATTTCCGCAAACTCCGACTGGATGCGAAAGAATTCTTGTCTGATGTCCGCGTCCTGGATTGCCGACACGCTCGCGGCCCAATCTTTGAGTCTACTCGGTAGCAGAAGTTGATGATGGTCCCGTACGATCGCCCGCATGTGATGGATGGCGTAGTAGGCACCCTTCTGACCGCCAGGCGGCTGCTTGACGTAGCAGAACGTCGTATTGTGGGAGAACATGTGCTTGCCGTACTTACGAATAGGCCTGGTGAAGGTGCCTCCAGATTTGATGTAGCCGGGGAGAACATCATCAAGAACCTTCTTGACATTTGTGTAGTCTACGTTCGACTGACGGTCCGGGTCGAAATACGTGGCCATGGAATATTTGGGGCTTAGGAGGATGAGCGTGCAATGTGTGTCACTGCAGAAAACATGGAATGTTAAAAGAAAAACGATCGAAATCTAAGAATTCATATGTTACGGGGTGGTTGAGGGGAGGACTTACTCGGGAAAGTAAGGCACGAGGAAGTTATCCTTATCTTGGTTTGCCAGAATGACGCCTTCGAGGTAAGAACTCGCGACTTGCCGGTCCCCAGCGCTGCCCAAGATCTTGGCACGCATGTAGAGGGGGTCGACTATCACGATGTCCGGGGTCTTGTCGTGAATGATCCGCATCTCCATACTCAGCGAAAATAGCCGAACGAAGGTGTAGTGCAGCGGATGAAGGTTCAACATAGCGTGGATGTCATCAAACCGCAGGACGATCGTACCCCCGATGGAGTTATCCACAAAGCCCTTGCCCTCTGGCACCTTGGCCGCGAAAACCGGGTATGCCACATCCTTCTCTCCGAGACGCCGCTTCTCCAAAGAAAGAACACTGTCATGCAGACTCCGCATAGCACCGGTTGCAGCATCGAGCATATTTCTCGGTAGCATCGGCCTACCCGCCACATGCACCCTCCTCGAGATATCCTCAGTTGAAGGTGGCCCGTCCTGAGCACGGATCGTACTCGGTGCCGGCTGGCCCGCACCCTTGTTAGTCTTTCTTTTGCGTGCCTTCTTCTTCTCCTGTAATGGGACCGAGTTCTGCTCACAGACCGCCTTCTTGAGTGTGTTGGGGCTGATCATATTTCACACCTTGCCTATCTGAGGCTCGGTGAAGTCGGCGGCTGGAGGCGTCTCCTGAGAGCTGAACTACAGAAGACGCCTGTTGCAACTTGGCTTCTCCGCGGTACCAGCTAGATCGCGCACGTCTTTTGTTGGGTTGGGTTCTTGAGAAGGAGGCCCCATGAAGTCGCCACCGTACCCATGATCGGCAAAGTACTGATCGACGTTGGCTAATGTATCGTCCTCGTCGTCGTTCTGATCCTGTGCCATATGCATGTTTGGATCCAGTGGCATAGGGATGTCCGACACCGTTGCGGCGGTCTTGCCATGGGGCCGACTTGGCGCCGGCACGACTGGCGGTGTTGTCTTTGGGGTGGTGTCCCCCGCCCCAAACGAATCTGGCTCTTGGCCAAAGCAGGGGCCAGCTCAGGCACGCGCTGAGGGTCATCACGTCATCATCGTCGGCCCCGATGGGTCGAATCGGAGGTAACAACTCGTCGCAGCCTGGCAGCACTCGAACCAGTTGAACCCTAAACAAGTTGGGTGGCATCTGGGTACCGTGGAACAAGGGGTTGCCCGGTTGAACGATTTTGCCCTTGGCGACATCGACCAACTCGTTGTTCACGAAGTGCAGGAGAGTGCACGGAACGTCGGCGGCGCCCTGCGAAAACATGTAGGGCGTTAGGGATGCCCAGTCAAAGGCAAGGAGATGAAGTCCTCGGCCGAGAGAGGCTTAATTAGTTACCGTGATGATGGCGTCGAGCTCGGCTAATGTCGAGGCACCGCCAACGGCGGGCATGCAGTTGACGGAGGGGCCGCTTGCTGCAGAGGTGCCGGCCGGCGTACACCCGGGTGCATTAAGCTCCCGTGCCGGCGTCGGAGACACCAATGCCGCCTCCGCCGGAGACACCAATGGCCCCGCCATCGCGTTATGCGAGTTGCTGGCCGTGAAGCTAAGAATCGGGAGTGGCCCCTGTTGGCCGCCCGCAATCCACGCACTAATCCCCTGGATCAAGGTAGGCACAATGGCGGTGATCGTCACTCCGAGTTGTTGTTGCACTTGCTCTTGGACAATCTCCGGAATCCGCGCCACCTGTGCCCTGAGTTCTTGAACCTCGCGCGCCTGGCTTTCCGAGCTGGTCTTTTTCTCCTTTCGCCCACCAGTGTTATAGTATGACGACCATTTTGTCGACAAGCCTTTGCCGTCCACACGACCAGCTGACGTCGTCTTACTGAGCTTATCCTTGTTCTTCATTACATTCAACGCCCTATTTAGAGTGGTGTCCCAAGGGTTGCTCTT
The DNA here is from genome assembly GCF_018294505.1 of Triticum aestivum. NCBI lineage: Eukaryota > Viridiplantae > Streptophyta > Magnoliopsida > Poales > Poaceae > Triticum > Triticum aestivum. Next base: position 440,599,752 of record NC_057796.1, read on the forward strand.
AGTCGACCTCGCGCTACTGCTTTCAGTCGCCTGCGGAAGGAATGTGAACCATTTAGAAATTTGGCTTCATTAATTAGAATGCAACCATATGGAGCTAATTACGCGGGGGTGTATTCCTTACCAGAACAAGCTCAAGCGCCCTGGTCTTCGGATCCGTGGTAAGCTCCTTTGTTTTCGGGTCCTTCTTGTACCGGGCCCTGACAAAGTTCCTGGTCTGCTTGTCACCGTACTTATCGAAGAGGGGCGGTAGGCCTTGCTCGGCACGGTCCGCCTCCTCCTTGTCCCATATAGGCTCCGCCACTCTGTAACCGCCGGGACCGAGTGTGTGTTCCCCTAAGTTCGGCTCCCGCATTTCTTTCCCCCACTTACTTGATTCGGAGTTTGCGGTGCTCGAGCAATTCATCTTGAAGTCGTTGTAGTCATCTTCGGTGATCGAAGGATTTTTCTCCTTGATCTTCTCATAACTCTCACCTTTCTCGATCATTCTCTTCACATTTCTTTTCCAAGTAGACAGGGCCTTGCTCATCTTCGTGAGGGCAGCATTGTTCACTTTATTCCCTTTGAGGCTTGTGTTTTCAAATTCAGCGGGGAACTTGTATCGTTCGTGCAGCTTCGTGAAGAGGAGGTTGCACAAATTCCCTCGGTCAGGATGCCTCAGGTTCTCGGTGTTGATCGAGACGGTGCTCCGGAGAATGCACCCGAGCTGAAGCGAGTACCCCTTGACTATTCGTTCGGGCGCCGTTGGATTCCCGTCGGATTCCACTTCAGTAACTTCCTCCTTGAGGGTGCGGAGCACGGTCGGGTGCCGGTCCTTCCGTTGCCTCTTCGGTTGGCTGCCATCTGTGCGTGCGCCGCCATCATCAGTGGTGGCATCCTCGGCGGCACCATCAGTGGTGGCATCAGTGGGGTCATCCTCGGCGGTACCATCAGTGGTCTCAGGATCGGTGGGGAAGGCGGCGTCCTCATACAAGTGAGGTTGTTCCTCCATCTCCTGGGACAGCTTCCAGAATGCCTTGACGCCCGAACCCCCGGCCTCATCGTTGTTGGCCATGTTTCTCTCTAAATAGGAACAAAGTTTGGTCAAAAAGTTGGTTATTGTCAAGGAACAAGATCATGGTCTCATCATTTAGGGTTTGTCGACACCGAGGCATCCTAAAAGCTAAGCTTTTATCATTGAGGGTTTTTCGACGCCGAGGCACCCTAAAAGCCTAAGCTTTCATCATTTCGGTTTTTATCGACACCGAGGCACCCTAAAAGCCATGCATTAGTCACAAGTACGCCGGGGCACTTGATCCTACTTAATTAACTACTAAGATACCCCGGCCCATGCATTAGTCACAAGTACCCCATATGTCCTATTTTTAGCAAAGTCATGCTAAAATTCACGGAAAATTTCAGCATGACCTTTGCTGAAAATAGGACATATGGAGTACCCGAATTTGCCGGAACGGAAGTTAATCGACATTCCGGCAAACTCAAGGGCCTCTCGGGTGGACAAGGCAAAAAAGGCCTCCATCACAACATGGAAAATACATTGGCATGTGAAGAGGTGAAACAATATATGCATCTCCAAGCAGTATCATTCAACATTTTGGACAAAACACTACAAGCAACATGAGACACTGAAAACAATTGCTACCAATGAATCTACACTTCTATAACAAAATAAATCAGAAACTTAGTCTGTCATCATTAGGCAGCCACCATTAGTTATTACGTTATGTTAAAGCAGAAATAGAAAAATAGACTGAAAACACTAAAATCAGAAACAAATCCAACTGTACAGGCCAATGCATATAGGAAAAGTGAGGGGTTGAACTTCATTTTTTTCCAGGTTTTCTTGGGTGTATGAGGTCTGCTCTAATTTGTTTTGAAAAGTGAACCTGCTGTACAGGCCAATGCATATAGGAAAATTAAGTCATGGAGAGTTGCTCATGATGTTCCTTGCCTTTTTTTGTGATACATAAGGTAAGGTTCAACAGCTTCAGAACTTTTTCTGTGATACAAATACTGCTTCAGTGGCTACAGAGATGTTGCATAATAATGGATACAAATACTAGCTAGATATTTTATTTCTCTGAAATGTAAAAAATAGTAGAAACGTGTATTTGGCACTAGGGACTAAATTAATGGTTAGTTCCAAATAAACTTCAAAGATGTTGCATAATAATGGATAGTAGGAATGAAACATACACATATTATAGATATGTTGGGGATGTAACATGACCATACACTGTTTTTTGAAATCACCACAAGTATTAATCAAGTAGTGTTCATACAATAATTTCCAATAACCACCATCATGCAGGACAGAACAACCCCCACTAATAAACCATCATATTTACACGAAAGAGAAAACTTAGCAGTATCAAGTGTGACCGTATTCACACCCCTCTTGATATTAGCTAATTCAAAACTTGGTAGCAATTGCATCACCTAAATTACCTCCTTCAAATGAACTAACAATAATCTGTTCAATTTAGTGTTTAGCAGAAATTGATAAACATAAAGGCACAATCTCCAGAACAATCTATTACTGCAAAGAACGACAATATAAAAGCCTGCCAAACATGCATGAAGCTCCACCACCTCCACATTAGCACATCTTGGAAGGAAACTCTAAACCGAGAGGACAACAATGCCCATAGAGTCACTAACTACAACCCCAATAGTACCCGAACCAATTTCCGCAACAACACTCGCATCCACAAAATCAAGAGGTTTGGGGGGGGCAGTCCCAAAACGCATGCCCGCTACTCAAAGGAGAAGCCCTAGGATCCGTGAAAAGGTAGATTTATCTTTACCCAAATGAGAAGATGTGGATAAACGAGGCACCGGGCAAAGGAAGACCAATAATTAATTATCTAGAAAGCCCACACACGCAACAATTGAAGCCTTCCCACAAGAAAAAGTTGTTTCATTATGGTCCTATAGTATTGATGCTTTTAATACCTTAACAAATGTAATTCTATCACGAAGAACATCTAAATATACGAAAACTTTTGTACAATTAGGAATGCAGGTTCTTACCTCTTTAGCACACTATTTTGGGCAAAAGTTTAAATGTACATTTTGGTCCAGTCCAATAGAGAGCATATACAAAAACACAGTTTAAAAAAAGGTGCAACATAAGATTTAATGGTGTTGTCATATATAAAAACTTGCATGATGGCATAAAAAATAATTGATTACTCACAAAAAAAATCAAGATCCGGGAGCAATAGACAAGTCCGGGTGGTGGTGGAGCTCACGGGGGCGGTGGTGTGGACGGGGCGACGAGGTGGGGCGACGAGGTCCGGGTGGTGGTGGTGCGACGAGGTCTGGGAGGCGACGAGGTCCGGGTGGTGGTGGTTCTCCGAGGAGACGAGGAGAGCGGCGCCGAGGAGACGAGGACGACGGGGCGGCGGCGTCGGGAGAGGAGAGGGCGGCGTCGCGGCGTCGGGGCGTCGCGGCGGAGACGAGGACGACGGGGCGGCGTCGAGGCGGCGGGGCAGCGGCGTCGGGAGAGGAGAGGGGAAGGGGATCAAGGGCGAGGGCGAGGGAGAGAGAGGGGATAGGTTTGGGCCGGGGATAGGAGAGGGGAAGGGGATCGAGGGCGAGGGCACAATACTAATGGCGCACCACCCCTCGGTGCGCCATAAGTACATCCATACTAATGGCGCACCTCACCCTGGTGCGCCATTAGTATTTTTTTTTTATTTCTGCTCGAGCCAACAGGTTATCTTCCACCTGACCTGATCCACACCAAGTTCCCTCTACTAGCTCGACTGGTCAACAGCCAGTTCTCACACCAGGAGGTCCTGGGTTCGATTCTCAGGCTCCACAATTTTTTTATGCATTTAAAATGCTGTTTGATATTTATTTGTGTTTAAATATGTTCAAACTTGTTTAAATCATAACAGTAATATTTTTTTATAAGACAGTAATAATTTTTTAAAAAATATCATCAAACAGTAATGCCGGTGGAGCGGGGGAGGGTGCGCGGGGTGCGGGGGGCCGGTGGACCGGGGGGTGCTCGGCGGCGAGGGGGACCGGATCTGGCGAGGTGGGATAGCGATCGAGATGGAGGGGGATCGAGATCGAGTGTCCATGAAATTTAAAAATATTCATGATAGTTCAAAAAGTGCCCATGAAATACAATCGAGAAATGAAGGCTACGATTTAAATACAATCGATCTTAGCTAGCTATCTGTTCACAATCTTCTTGCCCTTGTTTTTCGCAAATGGAGTTCTTCTATGGAACGGACGTCCTTTAGGTAGGGTGGTCCTGCTTCTTCTTGTGGTGTATGCTGCTACTTCATCATCGTCGTCATGTTCGATTCTCGGGTCACCGTACTTGTCGAAGTCTTGCTCATTGGCTACTCCATCCATTCCGATGATCTTCCTTTTGCCTCTCCTCACGACAACACGACTGGGCTTTGACGGGTCGGTAATGAAGAAGCATTGGTCCACTTGGGAAGCCAGTACCCATGGCTCATTTTTCGCGGTGACGTTTGCGCCTGCGGTCTTGGATTTGGCTTCGGGTATAACCATGGTGGTGAAATACCGGTCTTATTTTAGGACTCTCTTGGCCCATCTGACACGGAACATCGGGACCTTCTCTCCAGCGTAGCTCAGCTCCCAGATCTCCTCGATCCTTCCATAGTATCTGTCCTTGTCGTTACCGGTGTAGGATTCCATCGTTACCCCGGAGTTCTGATAACCATCGCTCTTCATGTCCTTGGCCTCGGTGTAGAATGTGTAGCCGTTGATATCGTACGCCTCATAGGTCATCAGGTTGTGCTCGGCGCCCTGTGACAAGGCGAATATGAGTTGTTCTTCCGCGGAAGAATCCTCATGTAAAGGGTACGACAGAAGCTTCTGCTTGAACCAACGCGTGAAACATGAGTTGTGCTCTTTGAGTATATCTCCGTCCGTCCTCTGTTGGCCTCGGTCATTGTACGTCTTCTTAATAAAGGTTTTGTGCTCTACCACCCAAGGATCGACCACGTCTATGTGTTGTAGCGCGACTAGGTTTGCTCTTTCAAAGTCGGCGAGTCGACCCTCGAAGTCGACATGCATTTCACGGCGACCCTCACGGTGACCCCATCCAGCGAGCCTGCCGAGGTGCCTGTTGACGGGCAGACCAACGGGGTTCTCGATGCCTAGATAATTCGTGCAGTAGGAGATGCACTCTTCGGTCAGAAAGCCCCTGGCTATGCTTCCCTCTGGGCATGACATGTTGCGAACGTATCCTTTGATGACACCATTCATCCTTTCGAACGGCATCATGCTGTGCAGGAACGTCGGCCCGAGTTGGATGATATCGTCCACGATATGGACCAGCAGATGCACCATAACGTCGAAGAATGCGGGCGGGAAGTACATCTCAAGCTCGCATAGTATCACCACGATCTCTTCCTGTAGCCTTCTGAGTTGCCTCACGCCAACAGACTTCCGAGAGATGACGTCGAAAAAGTTGCATAGGCCAAATAGCATTTCACGAACGTGCGCGTCCATGATCCCACGGATTGCAACTGGAAGTATCTGCGTCATCAGCACGTGACAGTCGTGAGACTTCATCCCGCTGAACTTCAGCTTCGCTAGGTCTAGGTATCTGCTTATCTTCCCCGCGTAACCATAAGGAAGTTTTACTCCTATGAGGCAGGTGAAAAACTGCTCGATCTCCTCCTGACTTAGAGTGAAGCACGCGGGAGGGTAGTCATTTCCGGTCTTCTTGGCCTTTTTGCCTTTGCGACGACTTTCCGTGTCCTGCTTCGCCTCATCATCATCATCATCATCATATATAGCGTGAAGCTCCTGCCTGATGCCCATTGATTTCAAGTCTGCCCTTGCTTTCGGCCCATCTTTGGTCCTCTCTGGCATGTTGAGCAGGGTACCAAGCAGACTCTCGCACACGTTCTTCGTGATATGCATGACATCAAGGCTGTGAGGCACACGGTGGATCTTCCAGTACGGCAAGTCCCAGAAAACAGACCTCGTTTTCCATACCTTCAGCAGCGGCTCTGGCGCCTTTCGCTTCTTTCCCGGCTCTGGCGCCTTTTGCTTCTTTCCCGGCAGTTGGCAGTCTTTCCAATTTTTCAACAGCTCGTCTATTTCCTCGCCGCTCCCCGTACGCGGGCGTCCTCGGGGTTCGGTTTCACCATCGAATAAATCCTTGCGTTTTCTCCACGGGTCATCGTCGCGAAGCCACCTTCGATGTCCCATGAACACGGTTTTTGAAGACCCGAGATCTCTATCTAGCTGGCGATACGTTGTGTCATCCATGCACTTGACGCATCCAGAAAATCCGTGGACCACCTGCCCCGCGACATATCCGTAACCGAGATAGTCGTGCACCGTCGTGAGCAGCGCGGCTCTCATAGGGAAATATTCTTTCTCTGCGGCGTCCCACGTATTGGCTGGCGTTTTCCACAGCGTGTCAAGCTCCTCTTTCAGCAGCCCCAGATACAGATTGATGTCGTTCCCTGGTTGTTTCAGTCCTTCAATTAGCATACTCATGTGAATGTACTTCCTCTTCATGCACAACCAGGGGGAAGGTTGTACATCCACACAAACACAGGCCAGGTGCTATGTGTGCTTCTCTGGCTGCCAAACGGATTGACTCCATCGGTGCTCGCGCCCAGCACGATGTTCCTTGGATCGTTCCCAAATTCTAGGTCTTCGAAGTTCAACGCTTGCCACTGGCTCGCATCCTTAGGGTGACTCAGCATCTTGTCTTTTTTATCTATCTCCGGATCATTTGCGTCATCTTCTCCCTTCTTCTCCTCCCTATCCGCGTGCCAACGCAGGAGCTTTGCTACCTTAGGGTCCGCGAAATACCGCTGCAGACGAGGAGTGATCGGAAAGTACCACACCACTTTTCGAGGAGCTTTCTTCCTCTTCTTGTATCGAGTGACGCCGCACACCGGACATATGGTAGACTCCGCGTGCTCATCCCGATAAATGATGCAATTGTTCATGCACACATGGTATTTCACGTGCGGTAAATCCGGAGGACACACGATTTTCTTCGCCTCCTCCAAACTGGTCGGGCACTTGTTCCCCTTGGGAAGACGTTCGTGCCAGAATGACATGTTCTCGTCGAAGCATGCGTCGGTCATTTTGTGTTTTACCTTCATCTCCAGAGCCATGAGCGTTACTTTCAGGCGGGTATCCTCGGGCCTGCATCCTTCATACAATGGAGTAACTGCGTCTAACTCAAGTTGATCCATCTTGGCTTTCTCTCGGGCGGCAGCTCTTGCGTTATCCGTCTGCTTGAGAAGCAGCTCTTGAATATGAGGGTCCTGCACCCAGCCCATCGATGGTCCAGCGTCGTCTGCTCCGCCGGCATCATCATCTTCATGATCATGCCCGTCGTCTACTCCGGCATCTTCCTCATCATCATGTCCTGCATCTTCTACATGATGACTGTGTACAGCATCACCGTCGTGATCATCTCCTGGGGATTCTTCGTCTTCTCGCCCGCCCAAGCCGCGGTGGTTGTCTTGCTGCCCTTCCTCATTTCTTGCCCGGCCCCCATGGACGACTTCGTAGTCATCTTCATCACCTTGCCACCGATAGCCATCCATGAAACCACGCACGAGCAGGTGGTCCCGCACCTGCCCGGATTCCGGGTCCGCAATAAGGCTCTTCAGCTTGCATCTTCGACACGGACATCTTATCTCCGTCTCGTTCTTTTGAAGCATCTCGGCCTTCGCGGACCTCAAAAACCTATTCACGATGCCTTCGGTCATCATGCGGACCATGGTCGCCTGCGGGGTAGAGCAAAACGATATTTTAGAACCAAGAAAAAATTTGGCATGACTTTCCCTAAAAATAGGACAAAAAAGAATGCTTAATGCCAAAATTCTCGCCGAAACGGAAATGAATCAACATTCCGGCAAAATATTGGCAACTATCGCATTTCAAATACCGGTACACCTCCAAACACAAACACATATGCAACACCACAAACATATGCAACACCACGAACATACATAGATCTAGCTAGGCCATAAAAAGTGCATGTGCACATTGTTGTAGGGAGAACAACATAAATATAGCTTCCCCCCTTACTTACCTATCAAAACAAGGTAATTTAACCACTTAAATTGAATGAATCTATGGTGGAAATGAGGTGAAAAAGAGGAGGCACCTGAGACAAGGAGGAGGTGGAGAGAATGAAGTGGGGAAAAAGTGAGTGTGGGTAGGAGAGGCTGTCCAAAATATCTTGTTGCTGCCCACTTACTAATGGCGCACCAACTCTAAATGCGCCATTAGTAATCCAGGTTACTAATGGCGCACCACCAGAAGGTGCACCATTAGTAGTTTTGCAAAAAAAAACATACTAATGGCGCACTGTTCCACAGTGCGCCATTACTAGTTTAAACTAGTAATGGCGCACGGTGGAAAAGTGCGCCATTAGTAGTTTTACAAAAAAGGGAATAAAAAATATAATAGAAAAAACAACATTAGTGGCGCACTTTCCGGCAGGTGCGTCATTACTAGTTACAACTAGTAATGGCGCACTGTGTCTGGATGCGCCATTAGTATGTTTGGACAGGCGCACTAGTTAAAAAAAAATTTGATACTAATGGCGCACCCTGGGCCAGGTGCGCCATTAGTAGTTTCAACTCTAATGGCGTATCAGAAGGTGGTGCGCCATTAGTATATACTAATGGCGCACCGCTTGTCTGGTGCGCCATTAGTGTCAATCCCATCTATAGCCCTTTTTCTAGTAGTGTCAGTCCAAAGATCATCTTTCTGCATATCATTGACATAAGACACCTCAGGGTCTTCCTTCTTAGGCTTATACCATTGGTGGACGCTGATCGGGATATTGTCCCTAACCAGAACCCCGCACTGAGTAGCAAATGCTTCCTTTGTCCGGATGGGTTCAATCGGTTGGCCGTCGCGCGCGATTGCTGTGATCTCAAACCTTTCATCCGAGCACAACTTTCTCTTCGGGCCTCGTCTCTTTACCGAAGTTGTGCTCGATCCGGAGGGCTAGAAAAAAGAAGAAAGACGAGAGTTAATTAATATGTGTACATACCAAAACAATGAATGCATCAATTAGCTAGTCAGCACAGGCTTAACTAATATATTTACCTGGCCGGACTCTGTTCGGTCACCGGAGCCATCACCACGGGCTCCTTCTTGCACCAGCATTGGGTCACCGGAGCCATCATAATCATGTCTTTCCTCCTCCACTCTTCGATCACCGTAGCCTGCTTCTTCACCCTGTTCTTCCAGACCATCATTGTCGTTAAGATACGACAAGACATCACCTCCGGCTAAGATTATGTCCCCCAACACCTCTTTTGCTTCCTCGTCTCGTCCGTGCTCCATTGTTTCTGCAAATATTGCAACATGGCAATTATTACACAAACATGACAACATGGCAATTGTTTGGGGTGGCCTCGGCAACGCTTCAAGGGTAGGGGCGCGGCGGGAAGGGGTAGGAGACCAACATCATTTTTTTCTAGGGTTTGGGTGTCCTCGAGAATTTTGGTCGAGCGAGAGGGCCGGGGGGTGCTCCCGTGGTATAAGTTATCACAGTCGAAGTTATCCGGGAGGGGGTTATATCGACAACGACGACATACATACATGGGAAAATAATGTTATCGGGGAGGGGGTAGGTCGAACCCCCCCCCTCGTGTTGAAGTTATCGGGACACAGGGTATATCGACAACGACATATCCGATAAAAAATAAGAAGACGAAGAAGAAATAAAAAGAGGAGAAGAAGATATTAATAGAGGAGAAGATTGAAGAAAAAAAAGAAGAAGAAAAAAGAGGAGAAGAAGAAAGGAATAGAGGAGAAGAAGAGAAAATAGAATATCTATTTTCTCTTCTTCTCCTCTATTCCTTTCGTCTTCTCCTCTTCTTTGTCTTCTTTTTTCTTCTTCTTATTTTCCTTTTTCCTCTCCTTCTTTTTCTTCTTCTTCATTATCTTCCTAGCTAGATATATAATACTTTTCTAAAAATGTAACTTTTGCATATATAAAACTTTTTCTTCTTCTTCCTTCTTCCTTCTCTTCCTTCTTTTCCTAAATATATAAAACTTATCTAAAAATGAAACTAACCTAAAATGTACCCAAATGTACTAAAAATCTAACTTTTATATGCACAGAGAACATACATACATATATACATTTTTATAAAAATGCAAAAAACAAATCATCATATATATGAACAAAAAAGAGAGGAAGGCCGGCAGCCGGACCGAACGTGCCGGCGGCATGTGGTCGGGGCAGGCCGGGGGCGTGGGGCGGCGTCGGGGCAGGGGCTCAGGCCGGGGCGGCGCGTCGGGGCAGGGACACGGGCTAGGGCGGCGCGTCGGGGTAGGGCCACGGCGCGGGGCGACGGCGACGAGGAGTGGGCGGTGACGAGGAGCGGGCGGCGGGGCGGCGATGGCGAGCACGGGTAGCCTGGCGGCGTCGGCGAGCACGGGCAGCAAGGGCGCGGGGCGGCGACGGCGAGCACGGGCAGCCTGGCGGCGTCGATGAGTTCGGCGTCGTCGGGGGGCAAATGTTCGATGGACCTAGAAAATTTACAAGTCCTGCTTATATACGGATAGCATTGGTGCCACCAACCGGGACCAAAGGTCTCTTTTTAGCAGCCCAAAGGGCGGGAAGCGGCGGCCTTTGGTCTCGGTTGGTCGCACCAACCGGGACCAAAGGGGGGGCATTGGTGCCGGTTAGTGCTACCAACCGGTACCAATGCACCCTTTAGTCCCGGTTGGTGCCACCAACCGGGACCAAAGGCCTTGTGTTGCTGCGCCCGCGTCGAAAGTTTAGTCCCACCTCGCTAGTTGAGAGGGGCGCGCAGTGGTTTATAAGCCCCACTGTCGCTCCCCTCTCGAGCTCCTCTCCATTGCAGGCTTACGGGCCGAATTGTCACTGCTATGCCTGATGGGCCTACTGGGCCTTCTGCGGGCCTGAATCCTGGCCCATCGATGGGTTTCTAGTCGTATTCAGGCCGTGGTGGCCCAGTAGGTGGCATATTTTTTATTTTTTGCCTGTTTTTTTGTTTTCTTTTTTGCTTTATTTATTTTGTTTTGTTTCTACTTACAACAAAAAACTTAGTTATTTTATTTTATTTTGTTTCTAATTACTTATTTATTTTACTTTATGATAATTCTTTTTGCTATTAAAGTTTCTAACAAAAAAAGTTCTTTATGAAAATTCTTTTTGCTTTCAATGATTTTGAACAAAAAATACTTCGATAATTTTAGTTGCATCAATTTTATATCATTTTAGTATCAATAATACTAGAGGTTGCTCATAATGTTTTGAAGAGAAAATACTTTGATAATTTTAGTTTCATAAATTTTATTTATGTTATTAAAGTTGATTTTATTTTGTTTGTAGTTATGTATTTTTCATGCACCATTTTTAATGCATTTACTGATTATTTTGAGCTATAAGACCCTAAAATTGAAAAGCATTTCAAATGAACTCTGAAAAGGTTGAAAGTTGGCATGGTATCATCATTTCATCCACATAGCATGTGCAAGAAAGTTGAGAGGGTTACGGCAAAAACTGGATGCACTTCGTGTACAAAACGGACAATCTCTTTCGAAGTATCAGGATTTCATACGGAAACTCGTCTGTTACAAAGCGATTTTATTTTTGAAAACTTATTTGAACTCCTTACTTTGTGTGTGTTCAAAATCCACCATTCAAAGCCACATCATCAATTTTCAACCCTTTCTGACTTCATTTTTTATTTGTCATGCATTTATTTATTATTTAGAGCTATAAGACCCTGAAATTGAAAATCATTTCAAATGAACTCTGAAAAGGTTGAAAGTTGGCATCGTATCATCATTTCATCCACATAGCATGTGCAAGAAAGTTGAGAGGGTTACGGCAAAAACTGGATCCACTTCGTGTACAAAACGGACAATGGTATCATACTCGTCTGTTACAAAGTTGGCATGGTATCATCATAATAGTTGCGGGAGAAAGTCTTCACTTTTTCTTCGCTTGTGTCATTTGCTTATTGCGCCGTAACCATGGATAATCTTCATCGTTTATCAGGATGCTTGGGTCAGCCTTGACTTTGAAGGGAGGAATTTCATGAAACTTTTCATAATCTTCAGACATGTCTGTCTTGCCCTCCACTCCCACAATGTCCCTTTTTCCTGAAAGAACTATGTGGCGCTTTGGCTCATCGTATGATGTATTCGCTTCCTTATCTTTTCTTTTTCTCGGTCTGGTAGACATGTCCTTCACATAGATAACCTGTGCCACATCATTGGCTAGGACGAACGGTTCGTCAGTGTACCCAAGAGTATTCAGATCTACTGGTGTCATTCCGTACTGTGGGTCTACCTGTACCCCCCTCCTGACAGATTGACCCATTTGCACTTAAACAAAGGGACCTTAAAATCATGTCCGTAGTCAAGTTCCCATATGTCCATTATGTAACCATAATACGTGTCCTTTCCCCTCTCGGTTGCTGCATCAAAGCGGACACCGCTGTTTTGGTTGGTGCTCTTTTGATCTTGGGCGATCGTGTAAAATGTGTTCCCATTTATCTCGTATCCTTTGTAAGTCAATACAGTCGAAGATGGTCCCCTGGACAACGAGTACAACTCATCACAAACAGTGGTGTCACCTCTGAGACGTGTTTCCAACCAACTGCTGAAAGTCCTGATGTGTTCACATGTAATCCAGTCGTCACACTGCTCCGGGTGTTTGGAGCGCAGATTGTTCTTGTGTTCCTCGACATACGGGGTCACCAAGGTAGAGTTCTATAGAACTGTGTAGTGTGCTTGAGACCAAGAATGCCCGTCCTTGCATATTATTGAGTCCTCTCCTAGCGTGCCTTTTCCAGTCAGTCTTCCCTCATACCGCGATTTAGGGAGACCTATCTTCCTAAGGCCAGGAATGAAGTCAACACAAAACCCAATGACATCCTCTGTTTGATGGCCCATGGAGATGCTTCCTTCTGGCCTAACACGGTTACGGACATATTTCTTTAGGACTCCCATGAACCTCTCAAAGGGGAACATATTGTGTAGAAATACGGGCCCTAGAATGACAATCTCGTCGACTAGATGAACTAGGACGTGTGTCATGATATTGAAGAAGGATGGTGGGAACACCAGCTCGAAACTGACAAGACATTGCGCCACATCACCCCTTAGCCTTGGTATGATTTCTGGATCGTTCACCTTCTGAGAGATTGCATTGAGGAATGCACATAGCTTCACAATGGCTAATCAGACGTTTTCCGGTATAAGCCCCCTCAATGCAACTGGAAGCAGTTGCGTCATAATCACGTGGCAGTCATGAGACTTTAGGTTCTGGAACTTTTTCTCTGGCATATTTATTATTCCCTTTATATTCGACGAGAAGCCAGTCGGGACCTTCATACTGAGCAGGCATTCAAAGAAGATTTCTTTCTCTTCTTTCGTAAGAGCATAGCTGGCAGGACCTTCATACTGCTTCGGAGGCATGCCGTCTTTTTCGTGCAAACGTTGCAGGTCTTCCCGTGCCTCAGGTGTATCTTTTGTCTTCCCATACATGCCCAAGAAGCCTAGCAGGTTCACGCAAAGGTTCTTCGTCACGTGCATCACGTCGATTGAAGGGCGGACCTCTAAGTCTTTCCAGTAGGGTAGGTCCCAAAATATAGATTTCTTCTTCCACATGGGTGCATGTCCCTCAGCGTCATTCGGAACAGCTAGTCCGCCGGGACCCTTTCCAAAGATTACGTGTAAATCATTGACCATAGCAAGTACGTGATCACCGGTACGCATGGCGGGCTTCTTCCCGTGATCTGCCTCGCCTTTGAAATGCTTGCCTTTCTTTCGACATTGATGGTTGGTCGGAAGAAATCGACGATGGCCCAGGTACACATTCTTCCTGCATTTGTCCAGGTATATACTTTCAGTGTCATCTAAACAGTGCGTGCATGCGTGGTTTCCCTTGTTTGTCTGTCCTGAAAGGTTACTGAGAGCGGGCCAATCGTTGATGGTTACAAACAGCAACGCGTGCAGATTAAATTCCTCCTGTTTGTGCTCATCCCACGTACGTACACCGTTTCCATTCCACAGCTGTAAAAGTTCTTCAACTAATGGCCTTAGGTACACATCAATGTCGTTGCTGGGTTGCTTAGGGCCTTGGATGAGAACTCGCATCATAATGAACTTCCGCTTCATGCACATCCAAGGAGGAAGGTTATACATACATAGAGTCACGGGCCAGGTGCTGTGATTGCTGCTCTGCTCCCCGAAAGGATTAATGCCATCCGCGCTTAAAGCAAACCATACGTTCCTTGGGTCACTTGCAAACTCAGCCCAGAACTTTCTCTCGATTTTTCTCCACTGCGACCCGTCAGCGGGTGCTCTCAACTTCCCGTCTTTCTTACTGTCCTCACTGTGCCATCGCATCAACTTGGCATGTTCTTTGTTTCTGAACAGTCGTTTCAACCGTGGTATTATAGGAGCATACCACATCACCTTCACAGGAACCCTCTTCCTGCGGGGCTCGCCCTCAACATCACCAGGGTCATCTCGTCTAATCTTATACCGCAATGCACCGCATACCGGGCATGCGTTCAAATCCTTATACGCACCGCGGTAGAGGATGCAGTCATTAGGGCATGCATGTATCTTCTCCGCCTCCAATCCTAGAGGGCATACGACCTTCTTTGCTGCGTACGTACTGTCGGGCAATTCGTTATCCTTTGGAAGCTTCTTCTTCAATATTTTCAGTAGCTTCTCAAATCCTTTGTCAGGCACAGCGTTCTCTGCCTTCCACTGCAGCAATTCCAGTACGGTACCGAGCTTTGTGTTGCCATCTTCGAAATTGGGGTACAACCCTTTTTTGTGATCCTCTAACATGCGATCGAACTTCAGCTTCTCCTTTTCACTTTCGCACTTTACCCTTGCATCAACAATGACCCGGCGGAGATCATCAGCATTGGGCACTGGTTCCTCTTGATCTTCAGCAGCTTCCCCCGTTGCAGCATCATTGGGTACATCGTCTGGTTCTCTTGATCTTCAGCAGTTTCCCCCGTTGCAGCATCACCGTATTCAGGGGGCACATAGTTGTCATCGTCCTCTTCTTCTTCGCCGTCTTCCATCATAACCCCTATTTCTCCGTGCCTCGTCCAAACATTATAGTGTGGCATGAAACCCTTGTAAAGCAGGTGGGTGTGAAGGATTTTCCGGTCAGAGTAAGACTTCATATTCCCACATGTAGGGCATAGACAACACATAAAACCATTCTGCTTGTTTGCCTCAGCCACTTCGAGAAAATCATGCACGCCCTTAATGTACTCAGACGTGTGTCTGTCACCGTACATCCATTGTCGGTTCATCTGCGTGCATTATATATAATTAAGTGTGTCAAAAACCATTACAAAACATCATGAATAGATAATTAAGTGACCAAATTAATAGAAGTTCATCATCACATTAAAACCAAAGTACATACATAGTTCTCATCTAACAACATATAGCTCTCCAGAGCATCTAATTAATTAAACCATACATTGAAACTATGTAAAACATTTCAATGCGAAAACAAATGCGATCATAATCGCAACCAAGGTAACAATTGATCCAACGGCATAATGATACCAAGCCTCGGTATGAATGACATATTTTCTAATCTTTCTAATCTTCAAGCGCATTGCATCCATCTTGATCTTGTGATCATCGACGACATCCGCAACATGCAAATCCAATATCATCTTCTCCTCCTCAATTTTTTTTATTTTTTCCTTCAAGAAATTGTTTTCTTCTTCAACTAAATTTAACCTCTCGACAATAGGGTCGGTTGGATTTTCCGGTTCACATACCTCCTAGATAAATAAAATCTATGTCACGTTGGTCAGCATAATTTTTATAAACAATAAATGAACCAATAGTTATAAAGATAATATATACCACATCCGAATCATAGACAGGACGAGGGCCGACGGGGGCGGATACCAAAACCATCGCACTATATAATAACAAGCAATACAATAGTAAGAAAATTAGACAAGTATCTATCTAAAGTAAGAATTTTTTTCTTTCAGAAAGAAGATAAGAACAAGAGGCTCACCACGGTGGTGCCGGCGACGAGATCGGCGCGGGCGATCGACGAAGGTGAAGACGGGAATGGGACGTGACGTGACGTGCCTGAATCCTGGCCCATTGATGGGTTTCTAGTCGTATTCAGGCCGTGGTGGCCCAGTAGGTGGCAGTTTTTTATTTTTTCCCAGTTTTTCTGTTTTCTTTTTTGCTTTATTTATTTTATTTTGTTTCTACTTACAACAAAATACTTATTTATTTTATTTTATTTTGTTTCTAATTACTTATTTATTTTACTTTATGATAATTCTTTTTGCTATTAAAGTTTCTATCAAAAAAAGTTTTTTATGAAAATTCTTTTTGCTTTTAATGATTTTGAACAGAAAATACTTCGATAATTTTAGTTGCATCAATTTTATATGATTTTAGTTTCAATAATACTAGAGGTTTCTTATAATGTTTTGAACAGAAAATACTTTGTTAATTTTAGTTTCATAAATTGTATTAAAGTTTATTTTATTTTGTTTCTACTTATATATTTTAATAAAGTTTATATTATTATTTTTCTAATTACTTATTTATTTTATTTGTTATTTTTCATGCATTTACTGATTATTTTGAGCTATAAGACCCTAAAATTGAAAAGCATTTCAAATGAACTCTGAAAAGGTTGAAAGTTGGCATGGTATCATCATTTCATCCACATAGAATGTGCAAGAAAGTTGAGAGGGTTACGGCAAAAACTAGATGCACTTCGTGTACAAAACGGACAATGGTATCATACTCGTTTGTTACAAAGTTGGCATGGTATCATCATAATAGTTGCGGGAGAAAGTCTTCACTTTTTCTTCGCTTGTGTCATTTGCTTATTGCGCCGTAACCATGGATAATCTTCATCGTTTATCAGGATGCTTGGGTCAGCCTTGACTTTGAAGGGAGGAATTTCATGAAACTTTTCATAATCTTCAGACATGTCTGTCTTGCCCTCCACTCCCACGATATCCCTTTTTCCTGAAAGAACGATGTGGCGCTTTGGCTCATCGTATGATGTATTCGCTTCCTTATCTTTTCTTTTTCTTGGTTTGGTAGACATGTCCTTCACATAGATAACTTGTGCCACATCATTGGCTAGGACAAACGGTTCGTCAGTGTACCCAAGATTTTTCAGGTCCACTGTTGTCATTCCATACTGTGGGTCTACCTGTACCCCGCCTCCTGACAGATTGACCCGTTTGCACTTAAACAAAGGGACCTTAAAATCATGTCCGTAGTCAAGTTCCGATATGTCCACTATGTAACCATAATATGTGTCCTTTCCCCTCTCGGTTGCTGCATCAAAGCGGACACCGCTGTTTTGGTTGGTGCTCTTTTGATCTTGGGCGATCGTGTAAAATGTATTCCCATTTATCTCGTATCCTTTGTTAGTCAATACAGTCAAAGATGGTCCCCTGGACAACGAGTACAGCTCATCACAAACAGTGTTGTCACCTCTGAGACGTGTTTCCAACCAACTGCTGAAAGTCCTGATGTGTTCACATGTAATCCAGTCGTCGCACTGCTCCGGGAGTTTGGAGCGCAGACTATTCTTGTGTTCATCGACATACGGCGTCACCAAGGTAGAGTTCTGTACAACTGTGTAGTGTGCTTGAGAACAAGAATGCCCATCCCTGCATATTATTGAGTCCGCTCCTAGCGTGCCTTTTCCAGTCAGACTCCCCTCATACCGCGATTTAGGAAGACCTATCTTCTTAAGGCCAGGAATGAAGTCAACAGAAAACCCAATGACATCCTCTGTTTGATGGCCCATGGAGATGCTTCCTTCTGGCCTAGCGCGGTTACGGACATATTTCTTTAGGACTCCCATGAACCTCTCAAAGGGGAACATATTGTGTAGAAATACGGGCACCAGAATGACAATCTCGTCGACTAGATGAACTAGGACGTGCGTCATGATATTGAAGAAGGATGGTGGGAACACAAGCTCGAAACTGACAAGACATTGCGCCACATCACTCCTTAGCCTTGGTATGATTTCTGGATCGATCACCTTCTGAGAGATTGCATTGAGGAATGCACATAGCTTCACAATGGCTAATCGGACGTTTTCCATTAGAAGCCCCCTCAATGCAACCGGAAGCAGTTGCGTCATAATCACGTGGCAGTCATGAGACTTTAGGTTCTGGAACTTTTTCTCTGGCATATTTATTATTCCCTTTATATTCGACGAGAAGCCAGTCGGGACCTTCATACTGAGCAGGCATTCAAAGAAGATTTCTTTCTCTTCTTTCGTAAGAGCGTAGCTGGCAGGACCTTCATACTGCTTCGGAGGCATGCCGTCTTTTTCGTGCAAACGTTGCAGGTCCTCCCGTGCCTCAGGTGTATCTTTTGTCTTCCCATACACGCCCAAGAAGCCTAGCAGGTTCATGCAAAGTTTCTTCGTCACGTGCATCGCGTCGATTGAAGAGCGGACCTCTAGGTCTTTCCAGTAGGGTAGGTCCCAAAATACAGATTTCTTCTTCCACATGGGTGTGTGTCCCTCAGCGTCATTCGGAACAGCTAGTCCGCCGGGACCATTTCCAAAGATTACATGTAAATCATTGACCATAGCAAGTACGTGATCACCGGTACGCATGGTGGGCTTCTTCCGGTGATCTGCCTCGCCTTTGAAATGCTTGCCTTTCTTTCGACATTGATCGTTGGTCGAAAGAAATCGACGATGGCCCAGGTACACATTCTTCCTGCATTTGTCTAGGTATATACTTTCAGTGTCATCTAAACAGTGCGTGCATGCGTGGTATCCCTTGTTTGTCTGTCCTGAAAGGTTACTGAGAGCGGGCCAATCGTTGATGGTTACAAACAGCAACGCCTGTAGGTTAAATCCTCCTGTTTGTGCTCATTCCACGTACGTACACTGTTTCCATTCCACAGCTGTAAAAGTTCTTCAACTAATGGCCTTAGGTACACATCAATGTCGTTGCCGGGTTGCTTAGGGCCTTGGATGAGAACTGGCATCATAATGAAGTTCCGCTTCATGCACATCCAAGTAGGAAGGTTATACATACATAGAGTCACGGGCCAAGTGCTGTGATTGCTGCTCTGCTCCCCGAAAGGATTAATGCCATCCGCGCTTAAACCAAATCATACGTTCCTTGGGTCAGCTGCAAACTCAGCCCAGTATTTTCTCTTGATTTTTCATCACTGCGACCCGTCAACGGGTGCTCTCAACTTCCCGTCTTTCTTACGGTCCTCACTGTGCCATCGCATCAACTTGGCATGCTCTTCGTTTCTGAACAGACGTTTCAACCGTGGTATTATAGGAGCATACCACATCACCTTCGCAGGAACCCTCTTCCTGGGGGGCCTCGCCGTCAACATCACCAGGGTCATCTCGTCTGATCTTATACCGCAATGCACCGCATACCGGGCATGCGTTCAGATCCTTGTACGCACCGCGGTAGAGGATGCAGTCATTAGGGCATGCATGTATCTTCTGCACCCCCAATCCTAGGGGGCATACGACCTTCTTTGCTGCGTATGTACTGTCGGGCAATTCGTTATCCTTTGGAAGCTTCTTCTTCAATATTTTCAATAGCTTCTCAAATCCTTTGTCAGGCACAACATTCTCTGCCTTCCACTGCAGCAATTCCAGTACGGCACCGAGCTTTGTGTTGCCATCTTCGCAATTGGGGTACAACCCTTTTTTGTGATCCTCTAACATGCGATCGAACATCAGCTTCTCCTTTTGACTTTCGCATTGCGTCCTTGCATCGACAATGACCCGGCGGAGATCATCATCATCGGGCACTGGTTCCTCTTGATCTTCAGCAGCTTCCCCCATTGCAGCATCATTGGGCACATCGTCTGGTTCCTCTTGATCTTCAGCAGCTTCCCCCATTGCAGCATCACTGTATTTAGGGGGCACATAGTTGTCATCGTCCTCTTCTTCTTCGCCGTCTTCCATCATAACACCTATTTCTCCGTGCCTCGTCCAAACATTATAGTGTGGCATGAAACCCTTGTAAAGCAGGTGGGTGTGAAGGATTTTCCGGTCAGAGTAAGACTTCGTATTCCCACATTTAGGGCATGGACAACACATAAAACCATTCTGCTTGTTTGCCTCAGCCACTTCGAGAAAATCATGCACGCCCTTAATGTACTCGGAGGTGTGTCTACCACCGTACATCCATTGCCAGTTCATCTGCGTGCATTATATATAATTAAGTGTGTCAAAAACCATTACAGAACATCATGAATAGATAATTAAGTGACCAAATTAATAGAAGTTCATCATCACATTAAAACCAAAGTACATACATAGTACTCATCTAACAACATATAGCTCTCCAGAGCATCTAATTAATTAAACCATACATTGAAACTATGTAAAACATTTCAATGCGAAAACAAATGCGATCATAATCGCAACCAAGGTAACAATTGATCCAACGGCATAATGATACCAAGCCTCGATATGAATGGCATATTTTCTAATCTTTCTAGTCTTCAAGCGCATTGCATCCATCTTGATCTTGTGATCATCGACGACATCCGCAACATGCAACTCCAGTATCATCTTCTCCTCCTCAATTTTTTTTATTTTTTCCTTCAAGAAATTGTTTTCTTCTTCAACTAAATTTAACCTCTCGACAATAGGGTCGGTTGGAATTTCCGGTTCACATACCTCCTAGACAAATAAAATCTATGTCACGTTGGTCGGCATAATTTTCATAAACAATAAATGAACCAATAGTTATAAAGATAATATATACCACATCCGAATCATAGACAGGAGGAGGGCCGACGGGGCGGATACCAAAACCATCGCACTATATAATAACAAGCAATAAAATAGTAAGAAAATTAGACAAGTATCTATCTAAAGTAAGAATTTTTTTCTTTCAGGAAGAAGCTAAGAACAAGAGGCTCACCACGGTGGTGCCGGCGACGAGATCGGCACGGGCGATCGACGGCGATGATGACGGGAATGGGACGTGACGGGCCGCTAAACCTAGACAAATCTCGAGGAAAATGGAGCTTTGAGGTCGGGCTTCGAGAGGAGAAAGCTTAACTAGTGTGGCTCGGGCATTTCATCGAACACCTCATGTGCATAGGAGGTGAGCTAGAGCACCACAAAGCCCTCCCCTCACCGGCCAGAGAAAAACAGAGCACTGGAGTGCTCTGCTCGCGGGCGAGGGGTATATATAGGCACCTCATTGGTCCCGGTTCGTGGCATGAACCGGGACTAAAGGGCAGCCTGTGGTCCCGGTTCAAGCCACCAACCGGGACCAATGGTGGTGGGCCAGGAGCGAGGCCCATTGGTCCCGATTCGTCCCACCAACCGGGACCAAAGGGGCCAGACGAACCGGGACCAATGCCCCCACGAGGCCCGGCAGGCCCCTGGCCTCACGAACTGGGACCAGTGCCCCATTGGTCCCGGTTCTGGACTGAACCGGGACTAATGGGCTGACCCGGCCTGAACCAAAGCCCTCTTTTCTACTAGTGGTCATTCTTGGTGAAAGAGATGTCGAAGCGGCGATAGCATTCGAGGGCGGTGTGGTTCTGCCTCTTGCAGATTTGGCAAGTGACTTCAGGAAGATCATCAACTCCTCCCAGTCCTCGGCCAACGCCGACTCCCGTGGCCGTGGTGGTTTCGGCCGAGGTGGCCGCGGCAATGGTGGTCGCGGCAACGGAGGAGGTGGACGCGGCAACAGAGGCTGTGGCAATGGAGGCGGTGGCCGTGGCAATGAGTGGTTGCCACCTTCGAACATAGCAAGGCGTTTTTCAAAGCCAATCAACTGAGAGTAGAGTTCTGCTACCTTGATTGGTTCGGTCCTCGCAGCACAGATGGAAGAGACAAAGGAGATGTAGTCGTAGTCTAGTCCTGCGAGGATGTAGGAGACCATGTCATCATCGTCGAGCGGCTTCCCTACTGAAGCCATCTCGTCGCCCAGCGCCTTCATGCGTCCGATGTAGTCGGCGATGGTCGCGGTGCCCTTTTTGGTGTTGGAGAGGGCGATCCGCGTGTTGACGATGTTGGCCTGCGTCTGGGAGAGGAACATCTCCCTGATGGCGGTCCATGCTGCCACGACCTTGGTGTAGTGGGCGACCTGGATCATCTCAGGGGCTGAGATCGAGTTGAAGATGAAGCTCAACACCTGAGAGTCTTGCGCCAGTGTGATGAGATGCGCCGGGTTGGGCACATGGGTTGGCTTGCCATCCTTGTCAGCAAGCTTGGGCTCCGGGAACGGATGATCGGGGTTGAGGTGGTCGATCAGCTGCGCTCCTCGGACGGTGGAGCTGGAGCTAGCCATATCTAGTGTTGGATGTTGAAGAGAAAGTAGGCTCTGAATACCATGAAAGAATTGATTGAAGCGTATGCCTCTGGCAGGGATGCGCTGCGTGTTATATAGAGATCGATAGGTTACAGGGTTTGGGGTTCGGTAGAGCTGGATTGATCCTCAAGAAAGGCTATACAAGATGAGGATAAATCCTAACTACATAACCACCATATTACAAGTTAACTCACGCAACACCATATCCTACCAGAAGTATATACGGCTTATAGTTATACCGTATATACATGTACAATACTTTCTAACAAGACCCACATGTTGGCGTCTTCGGCCAAACCGGGTTAGTTCAGCCACGACAGGTGGGGCGTGCGTCACGTTGCACTCGTGTGTTGCCCCGCATGCGCAAGGGGAAGCCCTCTACATCGTCCATGTGAAACTGGCCTCCCGCAACTGGCTTCACGGGGCTCTTCACGCTATCCGATCTGCCTGGGCGGCGTGCACCCGAACGGCTTGCCTCGGAGGCTAT
Source organism: Triticum aestivum (assembly GCF_018294505.1). Taxonomy (NCBI): domain Eukaryota; kingdom Viridiplantae; phylum Streptophyta; class Magnoliopsida; order Poales; family Poaceae; genus Triticum; species Triticum aestivum. The sequence continues at coordinate 440,622,585 of NC_057796.1, forward strand.
GATGGGTGGACTGTGGGTGCAGCCCGATGCCACCGTCATGGGGTCTTTTGGTCGTGCGTGCGTGAATCATCCCACACGCGGACGAGCGAGCCAGGTCTGCTTGTCATGTGCATGTGCCCATGCCCAGTTGTGTGTGTGCTATCTGGGTCGGGCTGTTCGCTTCGCATCGCGTGTGCCGCTTTGCAAGTTCAAGAGATGCCTGCTTGGGCTCTCTGCCCACCCAAATGTTCGGGCACCGAGTATGGTCGGATGGTCGGTTGGATGTGACATTCAACTTTGATTGCCCGTCGTGTCGAGTCGGTATTCTTTGTGGGCATTTCGATCTTTTTCTTAATACGGTTGTGTTTTCTTGTAAGTTCACTGGCTTATGCCACAAGCCAGGTGCCGCCCACATTGGGCTTCCTCTCGCTTCACCTGCAAGGAAATGCTTCATCGACAGGGCAAGCGATCACTTATGGGCTGGAGCTTCTGAAGAAAGTTTTGATTTGGCGAATCAGCAATGGCCAGGGTGTATGTGTCTGGTGTAACCCATGGCTGCCCCGGCCACCATCATATAAGCCCATATCGCTGGAAGGGAGGTGCAGGCTGCGCCGTGTCCCGAAACTCCTCACTGGCCGAGGTACATGGAACCTGCAGCTACTACACCAACACTTCAGCAATCCCGACGACAACGAGATCCTCAAGCTTCGATCATCACCTCGCCTGGGCGACGATGTGTTAGCATGGGCATGGCATTTTTTTGTGTGAAGAGTGTGTATAAGATGGCCGAGAAATACCGCACCTCTGTGTGTGCCATGAGCGGGGCACCGGATGGCAATCGTGCCAACTGGACGGCATTGTGGAGGTGCTCAGCTCCTCCAAAGGTACAGATCTTCGGTTGGCGTCTTGCAACAAATGCTTTGGCTACTATGGAAAATAAACTGAGACGACATATTGAAACATCTGACATTTGTGCTTTATGTGGGGTCGAACGGAAGGATACCTTCCATGCTATGTCCAGGTGTCCGATGGCTACGGCTCTCTGGGCAGCAATGCGAGAATCATGGCCCATTCCAGATCTCCGAAGCATCAAGAACACGGGCGACGAATGCCTGTTGCACCTACTAGATAGGTGTACTGAGACAAAGCAGTCGTTGGTCATTCTCATGACGTTCTGGCGTGTATGGCATTGTCGGAATGAAGTCACACACCAAAACCAGTGCCTCCGATTGAAAGTTCCAGGCGTTTTGTTGATAGCTACATCAACTCTCTCCTATGTATTAAGCAACACCCTCTCGGTGACACTGTGAAGGGGAAAATGGTGGTCAATGTTGGGAACAAGGGCCCCCAGCTGAAGCATGTTACCCAGCCTGTAGGTACTACAGCCACTGATCGTTGGCAGAAACCACCAGTGGGATGGCCGAAGCTGAACATAGACGGGTCGTATATTCAGGGAGAGAACACTAGTGGTGTTGGAATGGTACTGTGTGATGACACCGGCAGGATTATCTTTGCTTCTTGCCGCTTTTTGTGGTCGTGTACATCACCTTTGGAGGCGGAACAGACGGGCAAGCCCCTGAAAGTGGAGTCTGAGATTGCTTGCTGGCCATCGAATTTATTCAGGAAACAAGCACCAACCACTCGCCGGTGGCAACGCTAGTCAAGGAGACAAAGAACCTCTTGCATGAAGGTCGTGAGTTTTGCTTAGTACATGTAAAGCGCAGTCTGAATGCCGCTGCTCACATGATGGCTCAGCTAGGTCGCACGCCGGGGCGTACGGCTACCTGGCTATGCTCAGGACCAGTTGATTTGTGTAGTCTCAGTCAAAACGAGCGTAACTGTATTGCTTAATTAATATATACACTCGTTGACACGCAAAAAAAGTCGATAGTTGAGATTAAATTATGGGAAACGTTTATAAATGGCGCCCGGCCGAACCGTTCCGCCGGAAGCCTTGGCACGCACCGCTGCTCACAGGCCCATGTGGCCACTCGTCCTGCCCACACGCGCCACGTGGCTGGGGATCCATGCAACTGCATCTCCCCTACGACCTTACCCTCTTCTGCCGCACCATGACCCATTCTTCTCCCCCTGCTTCTGCACCATCGACGACGAGGTCTTGAACATGGCGCATCCCACTACAACTCCAATGCTGCTGCTTTTCGAAAGCAGGACTGCGGGGGGACACGGTGACGTCCTGGAAAGCTGGATGTTTCCATCGGTGGCAGAAACGGAGACCTCCAGTGCTAAAAATGGCTATGGTGGAGAAGGTACGACGACGGCTATGGCGGAGCTACCACCGGCGACTTTTTGCTGGAACCCAGACTATAGGTGCTACAACCGGCTATGGCAGAGCTACCACCGGCGAATTATTTTGCTACAACCATTTACGTATTAGCTGCAACCCATGTCGTCGTGAGGGGCGGCGACGGCGATTTTGCTGCAACCGTAGTCTTTTTTGGTATTACCGACGAAGTGTTTTGCTACATCCATCAAGCAGAAGCTGCGACCTCACAACGGCGATTTGCCGCAACCGTAATTGGTTGTTGCTACTACCGGCGAAATTTTTGCTACATCCATCAAGGCGGAGCTGCGACCTTGCGACGGCGATTTTTGCTGCAACCGTAGTCGGGTTTTGCTCCAACGTAGAACTTTGGATGACCGATGATGGATGTGCCATTCCATCACAACTCAAAGTGATCAGCGCATGATCACAAGTCAAAGTGGTCAGCGCAAGCATGCGCCAGAGAGTGACGCATATCTTGGTAGCATGGTAGAGGCTTGAGGCTAAAGCCTCCATGCATGGTCGTTGAATCATTTTTCCCAATGCCGCTCATACCTAAGGCAGGTCTTGTCAAACCAGCAATTGCAACAAGGTTTATTCTCACTTCAAGATATGAAGCTCGGGTGAACAGATGGAGATATAGTCTGCATATTTGTTTATGTGGGTAATGTCATCACTTATATCTCTAGGGTATAAAACGATGAAGGTATATATGATGGTAGGACCAGTAGGTGGGGGTTTACTCATTGCACCAAAATTTTCAAGGGTGAAATAGCCACTGTATTTACTTTTTAAAGTACAGTGGTTGGCATGTTCCATGCTCATGCCCACGAGGGTGAACCACACGCACCCGCCATTCCCACTGTATCATAGCTACAGAAGAGTTTGTCCACACCTACAGATTAAATAAAATGGAGTTAAACATACCCAAGCCACTGCGTCATTGCTGTAGGAAACTGACGCCTAGGGTAGGTTCGCGCCAACCGACGTGAGGAGGTGCTCCGGCTCATGTCGCTCGGTTGTCTCCTCCTGCCTTGCCGCCTTGTGTGCGTGCTTGCGCTTTGTGCATGAGCCCGCTACTGCGTTGCGTGTGGGCGTGGCTTGCATGATACTGCTGCGTGTGTCTGCTAGCTGGGTGCTAGATTTATTCATTTAATACTTCCATATTTTATTTGAAGTGTTTAATCTCCGGTTGACCGCTTGGTAATCATTTGCTAAAAAGGCTGATGTTATATTTAGTACTACTCCCACTATTTAGATTAGACTGTACAACAACAGTGAATGTAGGATCGGAACCGGGTGCTCGCCGGCAATGACGGCAACATAAACGCAATCCGCCCTTGCTATGGCGACCAAGCCAGGATGCACTGGGAGATGCAGTTGGGGTACGTCGATCCTTCACGTTGCCAACCTCGCCAACAACGTCTGCGTCTGGTTCATCTGCAACCAGGCTCTAGCTGATGCTGAGTTCATCGACGTCTGGGCCGATCTAATGACCAGCTCTCTACGTACGCACGTGAAGAAATAGATGCGAGAAAATAATACTATACATGGTAGAGTAGGATTGTTTTAAGAACGGAGGATGCTTGGGGACTCCAGTAATCACGTGGCCACCCCACATGCACCTTTCTCAGTCACATGCACGTAGTCACACCGAGATTCATGCCCAATCAAAGTATACATTGGGTGAGCTGGGAAAATATGACAAGGCCAAAGAAAGATGGCGAGTTGGGATTCAGAGGTCTGCATTCTTTCAACCTCGCCATGCTAGAAAGGCGGGCCTGGAGAATTCTAACGAATCACACGTCCCTCTGTCAACATTATGTATCAACGACGGCGTGTTTTTTCCTCCATTTGTATTACAATCCTTATTCCCACTTTGTTTTCTTTTTTGTCGCATTTTTAAGTTTTTGTCGGAGGGTAAATCTGTCCAATGGGAATGGAACACGTGAATTAGTTGGGCATATGGCTGGGTACATTTGTTGGGTGGGCTTAGCGGTTTTGCATGGCATGGAAAATATTCTTTTTGCATGGTTGCTGCATGTGATTTGACCACGTGACCCGGTTGATTGCTTTGATTGAACTCTTGGCAGTTTGCATGGGATGGTGGTGGTCAGGATTTGCATGCATGTGAGTTGTGTATGTTGTCTTCTATTTTTTTCTTCAGTCGTGATTTTCGTGGCCGGTTGCGTGGATAGGCGAAGCAGATATTTTAGAGTATATTGTCATGAAAACAGGTGAAGACCGTGAAGCCCAGAAGACTCAAGTGGAGCCCAGTCGGCCCAGACGGTTGGCCCAGCCCAACTCACGCTACACTGGGCCGACCTGGACTAAGTGAGCAGATGTATATGTAGCTCGCAAGAGAGAGTGTTAGGTATTGAGGAAGATCAGAACCCTGGACCCGGCCGCCTGTGGCGAATCCCCTCTCCCACCTCTAGGCTCTCCTCTCGAATCCTCCTTCTTGCTGCCGAGATTTCTGTATCCACTTGTATCTGAGCTCGGATTTATCTAAGAGAGTGTTAGGCCCGTGACATATATACATGTGTTGGCTGTTAGAGGCACATTTAGTCAAATTTATGATCCAAATCCCATATCCAAATATATGGCAGTTCAATTGCGATATTGAACTGAGACTTGATCAACTGGACGAATTTTACATGCATCGTCTATGTATTCCCACGGCTTCATATGCAGATATTGTAGTGTTCTACTAAAAAGTACACACACAAAGGAGAGGTGGCCAACCTGGATGCAATGGCCGGAAACAAGGCATGATCTTACAAAAATTGTTCATATGTGGTAGATATCTACTTCTCCTTTTTTGATCATATATACATAATAAGGTGTCGCAAGTAATAGCGTACCTATCCTCAAGGATTTACTTCGTAAGAGTACAACTTGGTGAATCTAATTATATGTTGTAACATCGAGTGTTTTTTACTCTTTTGAATAAAAAAAATGGTACTTCCTCTGTGAAGTACGAAATCTTGGCCATAAGAGGGACAATAATGCAGGAATAGTACGTAATCTTGACCAGATAGGCGATATATGTATGTATAAAGAACTAGGCGTATTTCTTTTAGCTATTTGTAATGGAAGAAGTATGAAATCCTGGCTACATAGTTGAGATCTGCATTGAAGTATTTCTTTTTGCTAACTATAAATAGTTTTTCCAGCTTACTATTAGCAACTTTTCTTTTAGCTATGGAAAGCACTGTTTTGGACATCTTTACTTTTGACTGTATTGGAGTGTTTCTTTCAACTTGGTGGATGGTCCCTTACTATGTAGCGACCAAACTAAAAATTTACATAAAACATACATATTTGCTTATCTAAATTTCCGTGACCAAAACAATTTGCTTTTGAGAGCCTCAAGTTGTACGACAAATTTCATCTGAAGGTATCAACAGCGCGCATATGTGATGACTTCTCTGATGTGGTGCCCCACCGTATGTACCCACAACGTCCATTTACTGAAGCTCTTTATCATTTCATTATTGGTACAAATCCCGCGGGGGGTTACATTAGGATGATTTGATTTCAAACTCTGATGTTACTTACGATCCATCTTGCCACAATAGAGCTATCTCATGTCATCAGTTGCTGCCAGTGAGATCATGTTTGGACTGTTGTGGTATCTTGCCACTGTAGGGATTTCTGTCGTATCTGCCTCTTTTCAGTAAACCATGTTCAGTGAGAATAAGAGAATCCTCTCGGAATGTAGTACTATCTCTTTTCCATTTTACCTGTACGTTATATGTAAGGTAGTTATGAATGAAAGCTTTTTCCCCTTATTTTCCTTCTGATATAAATGGTATGCATGAAAAATATTCCAATGCATACAACACGTCCGTCTCAACGGGTGCGGCGTGCCGCCGCGCGGGGTTCGCTAGTATTGAGTGAGATGGCAACATCTTACTGGAAATAGGAGTAGAGAGACCCGTACAATGAAAATTAGGACGGAAGCATATACATCTGCATCCTACGTTCATAACAGCCAGTACATAGGTTTAGGATTAATGACGTACCAAAAACTCCAATATGTCTTCAGATACATCTGTCTACCTTATATTGCACATAATGGTGCTTTGATCTCCCGGTCCAGTGAACATGGCAATTTGTCGAGAGAGGAGGAGAAACCTTTGACTTGTAGACTAGGTGGCGCGAGCTTAGGATGCTCTCAATACATTGGCTCTTTTCATGTTATCCTAGGTGGTGCAAGAAAATTAGAGACAACCACCCCAAGTTTCTTATGTGTTGTGTTGTATCTAAGTGAATTGCATTTAATTAGTTTAGTGGCATCCTTGACATTGTGGCCTAGTTGTGGAGAGAAGGAAGGAAGAGGAACATAGCGAGAGAAAGACACACCCGATAAGGCATTAGTTACACCATGTACCAAAAAGGGTTTCCCCCGCTTTGTATACAAAGCAACCAACCGAGACATCCAATGATAGGTGCTGGGGTGAAAGCAGCACAGCCACGCCTAAAAGAAATGAAAGAGAAAATACAAGAGAAACAAATGCCGACAACGGCGGATTGACAAAAAACGAAGAAGCCTCGTGGCCACTGCACCCACCGAAGATCGCCCACCAAGCTCCGAGCCTCCGAAGCACCGGTACCCATCAACACCTCCAAGAAGGGACACGACGATGACGATGCTGCCGCCAAGGGTTTCCCCCGGTACGCTGTGAGGAGAGAGGAAGGGTAGCCCCGACGCCCTCCAGGAAGGTCCAGCGGCATCCACATGCGCCACCGCGTCGGTGTCGGCCAAGCCAACAGGGATTTCTCCCGATCCCAACCTCCACCTCAGGCACTCCAGAGCTCGCCACCAAACAGACCCCCATCCTGCGCCAACCCGGACACGAAGCTTCCCACGCCGTCTCACCACGGCACCATGAAGCATGGCCTGCACAATGAAGAAGAGGAGCCGGGACTCGGGCAGCAGCACCATCGGCACGCGGGAGGGCCTCGCCTCCACCGTCGAAGATGGTAGCTGACCGGACACAATAGCAGGAACATACCAGGCCCGTGGCCGCACAAGCCCGCCCGGGATCTCCGAGGCCCGTAAAGTTCCCGCCTTCGCGCTGCAGCCGGCACGCCGTCGGCGCCGCCGCCGCTGTCCAAGCCGCTCCCCTGCCTCCCCGCACAGAGAGCCGCCAAGTGGAAGCACCACCACCACGCGCACCGCCGGCCACAACCACAAGGTCGCCGGACCGCCACCGGCCGAGCCGCACCACCGCCGCACGCCCTTGACGGAGAGGACCCAACGCAGCCGCCAGCAGCCCGAAGTCGGACCACAGCCGCCGCCCACGGCCCGTGCCGCCTGCCGAACGGACCCGGCCGCCGCGGCGAGGCACGCACCACCACGCCGCGGCGCCCCGCACCTGCACTCAATGAAGGCGCCCGCACCGCCCCATCGAGCGGAGGAAAAACAAGCCCCGCCGCCATAGGTGCCCGGCGAAGAATCTCACGTATAAGTAAGCCAATCTCTTTCACACTTCAATAGGTGAGAATACAAACCTGCTGTGGACCCCTATGCATGTCATGCTGCTTTTGTCGGGAATCTACATGTGGGTAGTAGTACGGCGATTAAACATTCACAAGTCTCTCTCCCAAGGAAAGACTAGTATTAAATTTGATAGCCAAAATTTTGGAGATTGCTATATTTTAAACAATAAACTTAATTGCTGATATTTTTATATATTTGAATTGCTTGAGGCAAGACCTTTAAAATAAAATCAAAATTGGATACATTTCGACTAATTTTATTTCACAGATTCCAAAAAACATATTTCCCTCAAATAAAAAAACTGTTTCACCTATCTTGAACAAGAGAACTGATTTCACTCATTTTGAAAATATATATTTCACGCATTTCAATAAACGATTTCACTTATATTATTTACAAAAGATAGGTTTCACACATTTTTCAAAACACATTACACTCACTCAATTGAAATAATATATTTCACTCATTTTTGAAAAAACCGATTTCACATTTGCGTTACATTCAAAATCCAATTTCACTCAGTTCCAAAAAATGATTTCCCTAGAACTTTAATAAGTTCAATGAAATAACTTTCACATGTCGGCAAATGTAAGTTTCAGATTTTGTAAACAACAATTTGACATCTTTTCACACACCGCAATAACATATTTTCACACTCAGTTCCACTCATTTTAGAAAACGGATTTCACTCATTTGAAAAAACATATTTCACTCAAATTTTAACCATATTTCACTCTTTCCAAACAACCAGATTTACTTATTTCAAAAACATATTTCACTAATTTCAATGAAAAGTTACGTTATAATAACACAAAAAATATCCAATTTCACTATGTTCCAAAAAATGATTTCCCTTAAATTCAAATAAGTTTGAAATATGTTTCATAAGTTAAAAAAAATACCATTTCATATATTTGAAATATTGAATTTCACGCATTGAAACAATCAAATTCACATGTTTGAAAGAACACGTTTCACATATTTTCACTCATTTCGAATAATAGATTTCGCCTGGTATATGCGTGAAATTAGACGTAAAATTTAAATGTGTTTGAAATCTGTCCAATATTGATCTTGTTCTAAAGATCTTAGTGTCACGAGTTCAAATATATAAAATATTTCAAAAACGAAATCGCTGTTTAAAAGATATAAACGATTGGAAATGTCAAAGAAAAAATAAAAGCCAACAAATTTACAAGATGGGAGATTCGACAGATCACTAGTAGAAAAGAGGGCTTTGGTTCAGGCCGGGTCAGCCCATTAGCCCCGGTTCAGTCCAGAACCGGGACCCATGGGGGCACTGGTCCCGGTTCATGAGGCCAGGGGCCTGCCGGGCCTCGTGGGGGCATTGGTCCCGATTCGTCTGGCCCCTTTGGTCCCGGTTGGTGGGACGAACCGGGACCAATGGGCCTCGCTCCTGGCCCACCACCATTGGTCCCGGTTGGTGGCTTGAACGGGACCACATGCTGCCCTTTAGTCCCGGTTCATGCCACGAACCGGGACCAATGAGATGCCTATATATACCCCTCGCCCGCGAGCAGAGCACTCTAGTGCTCTGTTTTTCTCTGGCCGGTGATGGGAGGGCTTTGTGGTGCTCTAGCTCACCTCCTATGCACATGAGGTGTTCGATGAAATGCCCGAGCCACAGTAGTTAAGCTTTCTCCTCTCGAAGCTCGACCTCAAAGCTCCATTTTCCTTGAGATTTGTCTAGGTTTAGCGGCCCATCACGTCCCATTCCCGTCTTCACCGCCGTCGATTGCCCGCGCCGATCTCATCGCCGGCACCACCGTGGTGAGCCTCTTGTTCTTATCTTCTTTCTGAAAGAAAAAAATTCTTACTTTAGATAGATACTTGTCTAATTTTCTTACTATTCTATTGCTTGTTATTATATAGTGCGATGGTTTTGGTATCCGCCCCCGTCAGCCCTCGTCCTGTCTATGATTCGGATGTGGTTCATATTATCTTTATAACTATTGGTTCATTTATTGTTTATGAAAATTATGCCGACCAACATGACATAGATTTTATTTATCCAGGAGGTATGTGAACCGGAAATTCCAACCGACCCTATTGTCGAGAGGTTAAATTTAGTTGAAGAAGAAAACAATTTTTTGAAGGAAAAAAATAAAAAAATTTGAGGAGGAGAAGATGATATTGGAGTTGCATGTTGCGGATGTCGTCGATGATCACAAGATCAAGATGGATGCAATGCGCTTGAACATTAGAAAGATCAGAAAATATGCCATTCATACCGAGGCTTGGTATCATTATGCCGTTGGATCAATTGTTACCTTGGTTGCGATTATGATCGCATTTGTTTTCGCATTGAAATGTTTTACATAGTTTCAATGTATGGTTTAATTAATTAGATGCTCTGGAGAGCTATATGTTGTTAGATGAGAACTATGTATGTACTTTGGTTTTAATGTGATGATGAATTTCTATTAATTTGGTCACTTAATTATCTATTCATGATGTTCTGTAATGGTTTTTGACACACTTAATTATTTATAATGCACGCAGATGAACCGGCAATGGATGTACGATGACAGACACACCTCCGAGTACATTAAGGGCGTGCATGATTTTCTCGAAGTGGCTGAGGCAAACAAGCAGAATGGTTTTATGTGTTGTCCATGCCCTAAATGTGGGAATACGAAGTCTTACTCTGACCGGAAAATCCTTCACACCCACGTGCTTTACAAGGGTTTCATGCCACACTATAATGTTTGGACGAGGAATGGAGAAATAGGGGTTATGATGGAAGACGGCGAAGAAGAAGAGGACGATGACAACTATGTGCCCCCTGAATACGGTGATGCTGCAACGGGGGAAGCTGCTGAAGATCAAGAGGAACTAGACGATGTGCCCAATGATGCTGCAACGGGAGAAGCTGCTGAAGATCAAGAGGAACCAGTGCCTGATGATGATGATCTCCACCGGGTCATTGTCGATGCAAGGACGCAATGCGAAAGTCAAAAGGAGAAGCTGAAGTTCGATCGCATGTTAGAGGATCACAAAAAAGGGTTGTACCCCAATTGCGAAGATGGCAACACAAAGCTCGGTACCGTACTGGAATTGCTACAGTGGAAGGCAGAGAATGCTGTGCCTGACAAAGGATTTGAGAAGCTATTGAAAATATTGAAGAAGAAGCTTCCAAAGGATAACAAATTGCCCGACAGTACATACGCAGCAAAGAAGGTCGTATGCCCTCTAGGATTGGAGGTGCAGAAGATACATGCATGCCCTAATGACTGCATCCTCTACCGCTGTGCGTACAAGGATCTGAACGCATGCCCGGTATGCGGTGCATTGCGGTATAAGATCAGACGAGATGACCCTGGTGATGTTGACAGCGAGCCCCCCAGGAAGAGGGTTCCTGCGAAGGTGATGTGGTATGCTCCTATAATACCACGGTTGAAACGTCTGTTCAGAAATGAAGAGCATGCCAAGTTGATGCGATGGCACAGTGAGGACCGTAAGAAAGACGGGAAGTTGAGAGCACCCGCTGACGGGTCGCAGTGGAGAAAAATCGAGAGAAAGTACTGGGCTGAGTTTGCAGCTGACCCAAGGAACATATGGTTTGGTTTAAGCGCGGATGGCATTAATCCTTTCAGGGAGCAGAGCAGCAATCACAGCACCTGGCCCGTGACTCTATGTATGTATAACCTTCCTCCTTGGATGTGCATGAAGCGGAAGTTCATTATGATGCCAGTTCTCATCCAAGGCCCTAAGCAACCCGACAACGACATTGATGTGTACCTAAGGCCATTAGTTGAAGAACTTTTACAGCTGTGGAATGAAAATGGTGTACGTACGTGGGATGAGCACAGACAGGAGGAATTTAACCTGCACGCGTTGCTGTTTGTAACCATCAACGATTGGCCCGCTCTCAGTAACCTTTCAGGACAGACAAACAAGGGATACCACGCATGCACGCACTGTTTAGATGACACTGAAAGTATATACCTGGACAAATGCAGGAAGAATGTGTACCTGGGCCATCGTCGATTTCTTCCGACCAACCATCAATGTCAAAAGAAAGGCAAGCATTTCAAAGGCGAGGCAGATCACCGGAAGAAGCCTGCCATGCGTACCGGTGATCACGTACTTGCTATGGTCAACGATTTACACGTAATCTTTGGAAAGGGTCCCGGCGGACTAGCTGTTGCGAATGACGCTGAGGGACACGCACCCATGTGGAAGAAGAAATCTGTATTTTGGGACCTACCCTACTGGAAAGACCTAGAGGTCCGCTCTTCAATCGACGTGATGCACGTGACGAAGAACCTTTGCGTGAACCTGCTAGGCTTCTTGGGCGTGTATGGGAAGACAAAAGATACACCTGAGGCACGGGAGGACCTGCAATGTTTGCACGAAAAAGACGGCATGCCTCCGAAGCAGTATGAAGGTCCTTCCAGCTACGCTCTTACGAAAGAAGAGAAAGAAATCTTCTTTGAATGCCTGCTCAGTATGAAGGTCCCGACTGGCTTCTCGTCGAATATAAAGGGAATAATAAATATGCCAGAGAAAAAGTTCCAGAACCTAAAGTCTCATGACTGCCACGTGATTATGACGCAACTGCTTCCGGTTGCATTGAGGGGGCTTCTAACGGAAAACGTCTGATTAGCCATTGTGAAGCTATGTGCATTCCTCAATGCAATCTCTCAGAAGGTGATCGATCCAGAAATCATACCAAGGCTAAGGAGTGATGTGGCGCAATGTCTTGTCAGATTCGAGCTGGTGTTCCCACCATCCTTCTTCAATATCATGACGCACGTCCTAGTTCATCTAGTCGACGAGATTGTCATTCTGGAGCCCGTATTTCTACACAATATGTTCCCCTTTGAGAGGTTCATGGGAGTCCTAAAGAAATATGTCCGTAACCGCGCTAGGCCAGAAGGAAGCATCTCCATGGGCCATCAAACAGAGGCTGACCCAAGCATCCTGATAAATGATGAAGATTATCCATGGTTACGGCGCAATAAGCAAATGACACAAGCGAAGAAAAAGTGAAGACTTTCTCCCGCAACTATTATGATACCATTGTCCGTTTTGTACACGAAGTGTATCCAGTTTTTGCCGTAACCCTCTCAACTTTCTTGCACATGCTATATGGATGAAATGATGATACCATGCCGACTTTCAACCTTTTCATAGTTCATTTGAAATGCTTTTCAATTTCAGGGTCTTATAGCTCAAAATAATCAATAAATGCATGAAAAATAAGAAATGAAGTCAGAAAGGGTTGAAAATTGATGATGTGGCTTTGAATGGTGCATTTTGAACACACAAAAAGTCAGGAGTTCAAATAAGTTTTAAAAAATGAAATCCCTTTGTAACAGACGAGTTTCCGTATGAAATTCTGATACTTCGAAAGAGATTGTCCGTTTTGTACACGAAGTGCATCCAGTTTTTGCCGTAACCCTCTAAACTTTCTTGCACATGCTATGTGGATGAAATGATGATACCATGCAACTTTCAACCTTTTCATAGTTCATTTGAAATGCTTTTCAATTTTAGGGTCTTATAGCTCAAAATAATCAGTAAATGCATGAAAAATGGTGCATGTAAAATAAAAAATAAAATAAATAAGTAATTAGAAACAAAATAATATAAACTTTAATAAAATATATAAGTACAAACAAAATAAAATAAACTTTGATAACATAAATAAAATTTATGAAACTTAAATTATCAAAGTATTTTATGTTCAAAACATTATAAGCAACCTCTAGTATTATTGAAACTAAAATTATATAAAATTGATGCAACTAAAATTTTTGACGTATTTTCTGTTCAAAATCATTGAAAGCAAAAAGAATTTTCATAAAAAACTTTTTTGTTAGAAACTTTAATAGCAAAAAGAATTATCATAAAATAAAATAAATAAGTAATTAGAAACAAAATAAAATAAAATAAATAAGTTTTTTGTTGTAAGTAGAAACAAAACAAAATAAATAAAGCAAAAAAGAAAACAAAAAACAATGCAAAAAATAAAAAATATGCCACCTACTGGGCCACCACGGCCTGAATACGACTAGAAACCCATCGATGGGCCAGGATTCAGGCCCGCAGAAGGCCCAGTAGGCCCATCAGGCATAGCAGTGACAATTAGGCCCGTAAGCCTGCAATGGAGAGGAGCTCGAGAGGGTTGGCGCAGCAGCGCTTATAAACCACTCTCGTGCTCTCTCAACTAGCGAGGTGGGACTAAACTTTGGCCGCGACGCGGGCAGCACATGTCCTTTGGTCCCGGTTGGTGGCACCAACCGGGACTAAAGGGGGACATTGGTCCCGGTTGGTGCCACGAACCGGTACCAATGTCCCCTCTTTAGTCCCGGTTGGTGCCACCAACCGGGACCAATGGCCGCCACTTCCCGCCCTTTGGGCTGCTGAAAAGAGGCCTTTGGTCCCGGTTGGTGCCACCAACCGGTACCAATGCTCTTTGTATATAAGCTAGACTTGTGAAATTTCATAACCTCACCGTCAGTTCGTGCCCGACGCCCCAGCGTTGCTCCTCGTTGCCGTCGCCATCATCGCCCCTGCCTCCGACGCCGTCGCCGCGCCGCCCTGCCTCCGACGCCGTCGCCGCGCCACCCTGCCTCCGACGCCGTCGCCGAGCCGCCCCTGCCTCCGACTCCGTCGCCGCGCCGCCCCTGCCTCCGACTCCGTCGCCGCGCCGCCCCTGTCCCCGACCACGCCGTTGCCGCGCCGGCCCCTGCCCCGCGGCCTGCCCCCGCGCGCCGGTGCCCTCGCCTCCCCCGCCGTCGCCATCGCCAGATGCCCCAGCTGTGAGCCGCCGCTCCGGTCCGGCTATGTTTTTATTTTATATTAGATTAATTTTTTGTTCATATATATAAAATGTATATTTGTATGCATGTGGCTATATGTAAGTTCAGAGCATGTTTTTTATTAGTTTAATTTCTTATTAGATTTATTACATTAATTTTTTTGTTCACAACATGTTTTTGTTCATATATGTATTTTTTTGTTCATATGTGTATTAATGTTTTTGTTGTATATATGTAATTTTTTTCAATGTATATATGTATGTGGTAGCTATATATGCATGATGAGGGGGGTGGGGGTCGATATACCCCCTCCTCGATAATTTCAACATGAGGGGAGGTCGATACCCCCTCCCCGATAACATTTTTTAGAAAAGTTTTATATATCTAGCTAGGAAGAAAGGAAGAAGGAATGAACTAAGAAGAGGATTAAGAAGAAAAATAAGAGGAGAAGAAGAAGGAATAGAGGAGAAGAAGAAAAAATAGAGTATTTTTTCTTCTTCTCCTCTATTCCTTCTTCTTCTCCTTTTTTTTCTTCTTCTCCTATTTTTTTATCTTCTACTTCCTCTTCTTAATTTTTATCGGGAACTCCGTTCCAAAATAACTTCGACATGATGGGCGGTCGATATATATACCCCCTCTCGACCATGATAACTTATACCACGGGAGCACCCCCCGGCCCTCTCGCTGGACCAAAACTCTCGAGGACACCCAAACCATAGAAAAAACGATGTCGGTCTCCTACCCCCTCCCGCCGCGCCCTACCCTTGAAGCGTTGCCGAGGCCACCCCAAACCCGGAATAAGCTAGGTCTACGTTTGCACTAATATATCCACCTGCTGTCATGTTTGTGTAATAATTGCCATGTTGTAATATTTGCAGAAACAATGGAGAACGGACGAGACGAGCAAGCAGAAGAAGTGTTGGGGGACATAATCTTAGCCGGAGGTGATGTCTTGTCGTATCTTAACGACAATGATGGTCTGGAAGAACAGGGTGAAGAAGAAGGCTACGGTGATCGAAGAGTGGAGGAGGAAAGACATGATTATGATGGCTCCGATGACCCAATGCTGGTGCAAGAAGGAGCCCGTGGTGACGGCTCTGGTGACCGAAAAGAGTCCGGCCAGGTAAATATATTAGTTAAGCCTGTGCTGACTAGCTAATTGATGCATTCATTGTTTTGGTATGTACACATATTAGTTAACTCTCGTCTTTCTTCTTTTTTATAGCCCTCCGGATCGAGCACAACTTCGGTAAAGAGACGAGGCCCGAAGAGAAAGTTGCTTGCATGAAAGGTTTGAGATCACAGCAATCGCGAGCGACGGCCAATCGATTGAACCCATCCGGACAAAGGAAGCATTTGCTGCTTAGTGCGGGGTTCTTATTAGGGACAAGATCCCGATCAGCATCCATCAATGGTATAAGCCTAAGAAGGAAGACCCTGAGGTGTCTTATGTCAATGATATGCAAAAAGATGATCTTTGGACTGAGCTGAAGGCAAATTTCACCCTACCGCCAGAGGAGGATCCGGAGAAGCCAGTTAAAGAGCAATTAATCAAGTCTCATGCTCTTAAGAAGATGGCAGACCTATTCAGGAGGTGGAAGAATGAGCTGAAAACGTTTGTCGACAAAGAAGAGACACCAGAATTCATCGGCCGGTATGAGAAGATCAGAGATCACTGGCCCGCATTTGTGGCCCACAAGACATCGGAAAAGAGTAAGAAGATGTCAGCGACAAACAAGAAGAATGCTGTGAAGAAGAAGCTTCACCGTCGCACGGGGTCAGGTGGCTACCTCAAAGCCCGACCTAAGTGGGCCAAGGCTGAGAATGATATGCTTGATAAAGGGATCGAACCACAGATAATGAACTGGCCAGACCGTTGCCGGACTTGGTTCTTCGGGGCTGGCGGAAAATTGGACCCTGTATCAGGGAGGTGCGTTTGGACGGACGAGCTTTTGAGAATACCAGTCAAGAGGCTTCAGCACTATATCGATGCAGCGCAGGAAGGGACGTTCGTTCCAGACAGAGAGAACGACGAGCTCACAATGGCCCTCGGGAATCCTGAGCACCCTGGACGGAAACGAGGCACGCCAGGCTCCGTTCCGTGGAAGGCTGGTTTTCCGGACGCAGGCAGTTACAAAAGCCAGGAGAGGAGGAAAAAAGTGGAGCAGACCCAAATTCAGAAGCTGCACGAAACGGTTGAACCGCTAGAGGAACAAGATGGCAATCGACATGCCGAAACTACCCCGCCATCTCAGCGGAGAAGCAGCGTGGCTTCCACCGAGCTGCTTCAGCCGGAGCATGTCTTGACGGCTCCTGCTGGATGCTATCACGGAGTCTCAACATTGCCACCTTATGACGCAATGGATGAAATTTAAAGTCAAGGCGGCTGTTGGCTCTGTTTTACCTACTGAACCTGGCGCAACCTACCACTGCCGGCCGATTCCAGAAGGATATGCTAGGGTGATGGTGGATGAAATAACAGACGGATTTGAGGACCTCGAGCTTTACCACCCTACCGGTGAAGGGGAGACTCGGCAGGGTTCTGCTCTGAAGACGCCATGCCTATGGCGGAAGGAGCTCATCAACCTTCCGAACTGGATGCCTCCGGCGAGTAAGGGCACACCGCCTCCTCCTCCGCCTCCTCCTCCGGCGAGTGATCAGGGCACTCAGCCTCCTCCTCCGGCGCGTGGCGGCACTCCGCCTCCTCCTCCGCCTCCTCCTCCGGCGAGTGATCAGGGCACTCAGCCTCCTTCTCCGGCGCGTGGCGGCACTCCGCCTCCTTCTCCGCCTGCGCCGGCGCGCCAGAGCAGCCAGCCTCCTCCTTCTCCGCCTCGTCAGCAAGGGCGGAAGAGATCCGCCCCCGCTCCGGCTGCTCCGGCGCGTCGTAGTCCTTCTCCTCCGCCTCATAAGCAAGGAAAGAAGACAGCCGCAGCCGCTCCGTCTGCTCTGCCGGTGTCTAGCAGTACAGCCAGAGGCGGGAGGCAATACAGATTCGGTCCTTCTCTGAAGACTCCACAGAAGTTACCATACGAGAAGACCGAGGAGGAAACCACGAAGATCGTGCGAGCCGAAGTGACGAACTTCTTTGAAGGGGTGAAAGCAAAGAAACATCCACCTCCGGAGGAGAAAGTAGATCCGGTGAAAGCGAAGCGCACTCTAGCTGCCCTGACAAAACCACCAAAGTCTCCGCCGAGAGGCAACTATGAGCGCATTATTGCAAAGACATTTGCCGAAGCGGAGCGGTCGGGAAGTACTGTCAGTGATCAAAGGTTAAAAGAACGACGAGCTGGGAAAAGAATTGCCCAGCTCGGCGAACAAGCGAACCAATCGTGCCCCCCGCTCAAGGTGTCTACCGACATCGTCGCTAATGATCCGAAGATGGTGCCCGGTTTTAGCAATCTTGGAGATTACCTGCCCGACACAGTTCATTATGATTTCTTGGAGGTGGACGAACACAAATACCATTACGGGAAGCCTCTCGTCAAAGATGAAAGATCTCTAACAACGATGATGCGAAGATTACATGATTGGTACATGAAAACCTGCAGAGAGTCTGGGGGGAGGAATACTTTGACGCTGAGAGTTAAAGAGGAGCATGACCTCGTTGGAATTGAACTGTTGAATGTTCCATTTGAGGAGTTATTCCAGTTTTTCAATCAAAAGGCCATCGATAAATCAACGGTCACTTGCTACTGTCTGTAAGTAGTACTACTTCTGTCATTAAGTCTCTCTATATAGGTCAGCTCTTTCATTGCATGTATTTATAATTATCCTCACTATATTATGCAGATTGAAGATCGCCAAATTGAAGAAAAAACAAATCAGTGATATTGGGTTCATTAACACAAATCTCATAGATGCAACTGAGGTTAAATATCATGCCGAAAATACCGAGGCCAACTTGCTACGATCGTTGGTAAAAAATGAAAACAAAGATATAATACTCTTTCCTTACAACTTCAAGTGAGTGTTACTGTCTTGTGCATATTCGGTTTTCCTTATTAGTCCAGGTTATAGTAATGTAATTGATGAGTTATGCATGCGTGCGCAGCTTTCACTATATTCTCCTAGAGATTAAGCTTGAGCAGGGAGTAGTAACCGTCTTAGACTCGAGACGAAAAGATCCCCAGGACCATGCGGACATGACTCAAATGCTCGAGAAGTAAGTTAAATCGATCATTATCCACCATATCAGCAACTTTGTTCATTTCCTGATATCAAGTAATTGTTTTCTTTGTTTGGCAGGGTTTGGAGAAAATTCACCAAAAAAGCTCCGGGACTGCCGAAGAAGCTGCAATTTAGACACCCGAAAGTATGTACTATAGTAGCATGTTCCACGCATCTCCTAGTGATCAAGCGCTAGTTTCATCAATACCATTTAGCATGCTTGCTTATCAGTTTCATAGACCTCTACTTCTTGTAAAGTGGTTGTGGCAGGAACAAGGGAATGATTTCTGTGGATACTACGTTTGCGAGTCCATCCGCCACACGACCTGTGAGCGGGGCTACTCTGACGAACAATATGAAGTGCGTAAGCAATAATATTCACAATTTTATTTTATTACCATCATTTGTGTTGAGTTTCATTTATTCTTATATATATGTATTGACCCCCTTCTTCAAATTAGATCTTTCGGATATGGGATGAACTCCTAGCACCAGATCGTATGCAAGCAATTCAAGAGGAATTGGCGGCATTCTTCCTTGACCACGTGATCGCTGAAAACGGAGAATACTATGTGGACCCTGTGTTCTTACAATTTAATTAGGAGATTATATTGTAAGAGATAATTATTGTATATATGTAGCCGGTAGTGTCGGATAGATATACGAGAACTTGTTGTTCGACCAATCTCTCGGAGTAGGAGAAGTGGTCGATATCACTTCTCTCTGTATGCATATGTTCATGACGATCTTCTGTTTCCTTCATTTGCTTACTAGCTAGCGTGTCTAGTCCTCTCTATACGTATATAGTACGTAGCGTCGACCAAGCACGGAGATAAGAGATGACACTTCTCTCTATTAATTAGCTAGCTAACACAATATATGAAACACCTAAATTAACCCCCCAAAACCCCCAAGTCCCCCCCTTTCAAAAAACAAAACAAAAACCCCAGCCCCTGAAATGCTGACGCGTGGATTGCTATTGGTCCCGGTTAGTGCCACCAACCGGGACCAAAGGCCCTCCTGCCTGGGCTTGCCGCACCGGCCATGTGGAGGCCGATCTGTCCCTGTTCGTGTAAGAACCGGGACTAAAGGGTTAGGGCATTAGTAACGACCCTTTAGTCCCGGTTCAAAAACCGGAACAAAAGGCCCTTACCAACCGGGACAATAGGCCCTTTTTCTACTAGTGGATGTGTCGCTTTCATGCATTTGCAGCACAGAGTGGAGGTCTCTTGCATGCATGCACGGGTGGGACCTACGCATGGTTTGACCTAATGATGGATACAAACATGAAAAGTTGAAATACACAGAGATACAATGATGTGGGCCACCAAACGGCACGAATCTTAAACTACACCAACTATGGATGCTTGACCGGTACCTCCCTCCACCGGTAAAAAGAAGTTTGTGCAGGAGGCATTCACCGCCTGTAGCCCATAGGCGTTACAAACACTCAGTCTGCTTCTAAAGGTCAGTGGATTAGACAGCTAATCTTATTTCTACCAGGCAGGGACCAAGTGACGATGTCCTCCGTTAGTCTAGTGAAAGTTTGCGTTGTGGTAGACCATTTGTTCTCGAAAATCTTGGGATTACTCTCCTTCCACGCCGTCCACCAAATCAGTTGTACTAGAGAGCTCTAGGCACGCCGATGCGTCGGAAGGATGGATTGCCGGCTCTGCTCCCACAAAGATAGCAGGTCGGGCGTGCTATCTCTTGGCGCTAGGATGTTGGGAAGCTTGCAGCTGGTCAGAGCATGGCTCCACAGCTCATGCGTGTAATATAAGGTCACGCCGCAAATAAGTGACATGCGGTCTTCGGTGAAGAAAGGCACAACTGACATGTGGCGTTGTGGGCCAGGCGGCCGGCCACATTTGCCCAGGTTGTCTTCCGTGAGGCATCAGCTCTCTAGAGTCCAGATGATGGGGATGAAGTTCGCTTGCAGCAATCCCACGAACTGGGCGGCGTACGCCGATGCCGAGGAGAATTTCCTGCCCGCCATCCTGTTGGGGAACGTAGCAGAAATTCAAAATTTTCTATGCATCACCAAGATCAATCTATGGAGTACTCTAGCAACGAGGGGAAGGGGAGTGCATCTACATACCCTTGTAGATCGCGATGCGGAAGCGTTGCAAGAACGCGGATGAAGGAGTCGTACTCGTAGCGATTCAGATCGCGGTTGATTCCGATCTAAGCACCGAAGAACGGTGCCTCCGCGTTCAACACACGTGCAGCCCGGTGACGTCTCCCACGCCTTGATCCAGCAAGGAGAGAGGGAGAGGTTGGGGAAGACTCCATCCAGCAGCAGCACGACGGCGTGGTGGTGGTGGAGGAGCGTGGCAATCCCGCAGGGCTTCGCCAACCACCGCGGGAGAGGAGGAGGAGGGAGAGGGGTAGGGCTGCGCCGAAAGAGAGACGTTCTCATGTCTCTTGGGCAGCCCAAACCTCAACTATATATAGGGGAAGGGGGCTGCGCCCCCCTCTAGGGTTCCCACCCCAAGAGGAGGCGGCCAGCCCTAGATCCCATCCAAGGGGGGCGGCCAAGGGGAGGAGAGGGGGGGGCGCCACTAGGGTGGGCCTCAAGGCCCATCTGGACCTAGAGTTTGCCCCCTCCGACTCTCCCATGCCCTTGGGCCTTGGTGGGGGGCGCACCAGCCCACCTGGGGCTGGTCCCCTCCCACACTTGGCCCACGCAGCCTTCTGGGGCTGGTGGCCCCACTTGGTGGACCCCCGGGACCCTCCCGGCGGTCCCGGTACATTACCGATATCACCTGAAACTTTTCCGGTGACCAAAGCAGGACTTCCCATATATAAATCTTTACCTCCGGATCATTCCGGAACTCCTCGTGACGTCCGGGATCTCATCCGGAACTCCGAACAACATTTGGTAACCATGTACAAACTTTCCCTATAACCCTAGCGTCATCGAACCTTAAGTGTGTAGACCCTACGGGTTCGGGAACCATGCAAACATGACCGAGACGTTCTCCGGTCAATAACCAACAGCGGGATCTGGATACCCATGTTGGCTCCCACATGTTCCACGATGATCTCATCGGATGAACCACGATGTCGGGGATTCAATCAATCCCGTATTCAATTCCCTTTGTCCATCGGTATGTTACTTGCCCGAGATTCGATCGTCGGTATCCCTATACCTTGTTCAATCTCGTTACCGGTAAGTCTCTTTACTCGTTCCGTAACTCACATCATCCCGTGATCAACTCCTTGGTCACGTTGTGCACATTATGATGATGTCCTACCGAGTGGGCCCAGAGATACCTCTCCGTTTACACGGAGTGACACATCCCAGTCTCGATTCGTGCCAACCCAACAGACACTTTCGGAGATACCTGTAGTGCATCTTTATAGCCACCCAGTTACGTTGTGACGTTTGGTACACCCAAAGCATTCCTACGGTATCCGGGAGTTGCACAATCTCATGGTCTAAGGAAATGATACTTGACATTAGAAAAGCTCTGAGCAAACGAACTACACGATCTTGTGCTAGGCTTAGGATTGGGTCTTGTCCATCACATCATTCTCCTAATGATGTGATCCCGTTATCAACGACATCCAATGTCCATGGTCAGGAAACCGTAACCATCTATTGATCAACGAGCTAGTCAACTAGAGGCTTACTAGGGACATGGTGTTCTCTATGTATCCACACATGTATCTGAGTTTCCTATCAATACAATTCTAGCATGGATAATAAACGATTATCATGAACAAGGAAATATAATAATAACCTATTTATTATTGCCTCTAGGGCATATTTCCAACAGTCTCCCACTTTCACTAGAGTCAATAATCTAGTCCACATCACCATGTGATTAACACTCACAGGTCACATCACCATGTGACCAACATCCATAGAGTTTACTAGAGTCAACAATCTAGTTCACATCTCTATGTGATTAACACTCAATGAGTTCTGGTTTGATCATGTTATGCTTGTGAGAGAGGTTATTAGTCAACGGGTCTGAACCTTTCAGATCCGTGTGTGCTTTACAAATATCTATGTCATCTTGTGGGTGCTACCACGCGCTACTTGGAGCCATTTCAAGTAACTGCTCTACTATACGAATCCGGTCTACTACTCAGAGTCATCTGGATTAGTGTCAAAGTTCGCATCGACGTAACCCTTTACGACGAACTCCTTTTCACCTCCATAATCGAGAAAATTCCTTAGTCCACTAGATACTAAGGATAAGTTCGACCGCTGTCATGTGATCCATTCTCGGATCACTGTTGTACCCTCTTGACCAACTCATGGCAAGGCACACTTCATGTGCGGTACACAGCATAGCATACTGTAGAGCCTACGTCTGAAGCATAGGGGATGACCTTCGTCCTTTCTCTCTCTTCTGCTGTGGTCAGGTCCTGAGTCTTACTCAATACTCACACCTTGTAACACAGCCAAGAACTCCTTCTTTGCTGATCTATTTTGAACTCTTTCAAAATCATGTCAAGGTGTGCGTTCTTTGAAAGTATCATCGGGCGTCTTGATCTATCTCTATAGATCTTGATGCCCAATATGTAAGCAACTTTATCCAGGTCTTCCTTTGAAAAACTCCTTTCAAACAACCCTTTATGCTTTCCAGAAATTTTACATCATTTCGGATCAACAATATGTCATCCACATATACTTATCAGAAATGTTGTAGCGCTCCCACTCACTTTATTGTAAATACAAGTTTCTAACAAACTTTGTATAAACCCAAAAACTTTGATCACTCCATCAAAGCGTATATTCTGACTCCGAGATGCTTGCTCTAGTCCATGGAAGGATCGCTGGAGCTAGCATACCTTTTAGCATCCTTAGGATTGACAAAACCTTTCTGATTGTATCACATACAACCTTTCCTTACGAAAACTGGTAAGGAAACTTGTTTTGACATCCATCTGCCATAAATGCAGCTAATGCTAACATGATTCCGACGGACTTAAGCATCGCTACGGATGAGAAAATCTCATCGTAGTCAACTCCTTGAACTTGTGGAAATACTCTTTGCCACAAGTCGAGCTTCATAGACGGTAACACTACCGTCCATGTCCGTCTTCTTCTTAAAGATCCATTTATCTCGGATTTCATGGCTTCTAACCATTTGTCGGAATCCGGGCCCACCATCGCTTCCCCATAGCTCGTAGGTTCATTGTTGTCTAGCAACATGACTTCCAAGACAGGATCACGCATTACTCTGAAGTAGTACGCATCCTCGTCGTCCTACGAGGTTTGGTAGTGACTTGATCCGAAGTTTCATGATCACTATCATAAGCTTCCACTTCAATTGGTGTAGGTGCCACAGGAACAACTTCCTGTGCCCTGCTACACACTAGTTGAAGTGACGGTTCAATAACCTTATCAAGTCTCCACCATCCTCCCACTCAATTCTTTCGAGAGAAACTTTTCCTCGAGAAAGGACTCGCTTCTAGAAGCAATTACTTTTGCTTCCAGATCTGAAATAGGAGGTATACCCAACTGTTTTTGGGTATTCTATGAAGATGCATTTATCCGCTTTGGGTTCGAGCTTATCAGCCTGAAACTTTTTCACATAAGCGTCGCAGCCCCAAACTTTTAAGAAACGACAACTTAGGTTTCTCTAAACGGTGTCGTCTCAACGGAATTGCGTGGTGCCCTATTTAAAGTGAATGTGGTTATCTCTAATGCCTAACCCATAAACGATAGTGGTAATTCGATAAGAGACATCATGGTATGCACCATATCCAATAGGGTGCAGTTATGATGTTCGGACACACCATCACACTATGGTGTTCCAGGCGGTATTAATTGTGAAACACTCTCCACAATGTCTTAATTGTGTGCCAAACTCGTACCTCAGATACTCATCTCTATGATCATACCACAGACATTTTATCCTCTTGTCACTACGATCTTCAACTTCACTCTGAAATTACTTGAACCTTTCAATAATTCAGACTTGTGTTTCATCAAGTAAATACACTCAGCATCTACTCAAATCATCTGTGAAGAAAGAACATAACGATATCCACTGCATGCCTCAGCACTCATTGGACTGCATACATCAAAATGTATTACTTCCAATAAGTTGCTCTTCTTGTTCCATCTTACTGAAAACGAGGCCTTTCAATCATTTTGCCCATGTGGTATGATTTGCATGTCTCAAGTGATTCAAAATCAAGTGAGTCCAAACGATCCATCTGTATGGAGTTTCTTCATGCATATATACCAATAGACATGGTACGCATGTCTCAATCCTTTCAAAAACGACTGAGTCCAAAGATCCATCTACATGGTGCTTCTTCATGCGTTCTATACCAATATGACTCAAATTGCAGTGCCACAAGTATGTGGTACTATCATTACTATTTTATATCTTTTGGCACGAACCTGTGTATCACTACGATCGAGATTCATTTTAGGTGCAAGACCATTGAAGGTATTATTCAAATAAACAGAGTAACCATTATTCTCCTTAAATGAATAACCATATTGCGATAAACATAATCCAATCATGCTTAACGCAAACACCAAATAACAATTATTTAGGTTTAACACCAATCTCGATGGTAGAGGGAGCATGCGATGCTTGATCACATCAACCTTGGAAACACTTCCAACATACATCGTCATCTCACCTTTAGCTAGTCTCCATTTATTCCGCAGCTTTTATTTCGAGTTACTAACACTTAGCAACCGAGCCGGCATCTAATACCCTGGTGCTACTAGGAGTACTAGTAAAGTACACATTCATATAATGTATATCGACCTTGCCTGCCTTCTCATCTACCAAGTATCTAGGGTAGTTCCGCTTCAGTCACCGTTCCCCTCATTACAGAAGCACTTAGTCTCGGGTTTGGGTTCAACCTTGGGTTTCTTCACTAGAGCAGCAACTGATTTGCCGTTTCATGAAGTATCCCTTCTTGCCCTTGCCCTTGCCCTTCTAAAAACTAGCGGTTTTACTAACCATCAACAATTGATGCTCCTTCTTGATTTCTACTTTCGCGGTGTCAAACATCGCGAATAGCTCAAGGATCATCATAACTATCCCTGATATGTCATAGTTCATCACGAAGCTCTACTAGCTTGGTGGCAGTGACTATGGAGAACCATCACTATCTCATCTGGGAGATTAACTCCCACTCGATTCAAGCGATTGTGGTACTCAGACAATCTGAGCACATGCTCAACGATTGAGCTTTTCTCCCTTAGTTTGCAGGCTTAAGAAACTTGTCAGAGGTCTCATACCTCTTGACGTGGGCACTAGTCCGAAATCCCAATTTCAGTCTTCGGAACATCTCACATGTTCTGCGACGTTTCAAAAACGTCTCTGGTGCCACAATTCTAAACCGTTAGCATTACGCGCTGAACAATCACGTAGTCATCAAAACGTGTATGTCAGATGTTTCGTAACATCTACAGACGACACTGAGGCCAGCACACCGAGCGGTGCATTAAGGACATAAGCCTTCTGTGCAGCAATGAGGACAATCCTCAGTTTACGGACCCAGTCCGCATAATTGCTACTACCAACTTTCAACTAAATTTTCTCTAGGAACATATCTTAAACAGTAGAACTACAGCGCAATGACATAATTTGTAAAGACCTTTTGACTATGTTCATGATAATTGAAGTTCATCTGATTATTGAACTCCCACTCAGATAGACATCCCTCTAGTCATCTAAGTGATACATGATCCGAGTCAAACTAGGTCGTGTCCGATCATCACGTGAGACGGGCTAGTCATCATCGGTGAACATCTCCATGTTGATCGTATCTGCTATACGACTCATGTTCGACCTTTCGGTCTCTTGTGTTCCGAGGCCATGTCTGTACATGCTAGGCTCGTCAAGTCAACCTAAGTGTTTCGCATGTGTTCCGAGGCCATGTCTGTACATGCTAGGCTCGTCAACACCCGTTGTATTCGAACGTTAGAATCTATCACACCCGATCATCACGTGGTGCTTCGAAACAACGAACCTTCGCAACGGTGCACAGTTAGGGGGAATACGTCTCTTGAAATTTTTAGTGAGGGATCATCTTATTTATGCTACCGTCGTTCTAAGCAAATAAGATGTAAACATGATAAACATCACATGCAATCAAATAGTGACATGATATGGCCAATATCATTTTGCTCCTTTGATCTCCATCTTCGGGGCACCATGATCATCTTTGTCACCGGCATGACACCATGATCTCCATCATCATGATCTCCATCATTGTGTCTTCATGAAGTTGTCACGCCAACGATTACTTCTACTTCTATGGCTAACACGCTTAGCAAAAAAGTAAAATAATTTACATGGCGTTATTCAATGACACGCAGGTCATACAAAAATAAAGACAACTCCTATGGCTCCTGCCGGTTGTCATACTCATCGACATGCAAGTCGTGATTCCTATTACAAGAATATGATCAATCTCATACATCACATATATCATTCATCACATCTTCTGGCCTTATCACATCACATAGCACATGCTGCAAAACAAGTTAGACGTCCTCTAATTGTTGTTGCAAGTTTTTTACGTGGCTTGCATAGGTTTCTAGCAAGAACGTTTCTTACCTACGTAAAACCACAACGTGGTATGCCAATTTCTATTTACCCTTCATAAGGACCCTTTTCATCGAATCCGTTCCGACTAAAGTGGGAGAGACAGACACCCGCTAGCTACCTTATGCAACTAGTGCATGTCAGTCGGTGGAACCTGTCTCACGTAAGCGTACGTGTAAGGTCGGTCCGGGCCGCTTCATCCCACAATGCCGCCGAAACAAGATAAGACTAGTAGCGGCAAGAAGAATTGGCAACATCTACGCCCACAACTACTTTGTGTTCTACTCGTGCATAGAAACTACGCATAAACCTGGCTCTGATATCATTGTTGGGGAACGTAGCAGAAATTCAAAATTTTCTACGCATCACCAAGATCAATCTATGGAGTACTCTAGCAACGAGGGGAAGGGGAGTGCATCTACATACCCTTGTAGATCGCGATGCGGAAGCGTTGCAAGAACGCGGATGAAGGAGTCGTACTCGTAGCGATTCAGATCGCGGTTGATTCCGATCTAAGCACCGAAGAACGGTGCCTCCGCGTTCAACACACGTGCAGCCCGGTGACGTCTCCCACGCCTTGATCCAGCAAGGAGAGAGGGAGAGGTTGGGGAAGACTCCATCCAGCAGCAGCACGACGGCGTGGTGGTGGTGGAGGAGCGTGGCAATCCCGCAGGGCTTCGCCAACCACCGCGGGAGAGGAGGAGGAGGGAGAGGGGTAGGGCTGCGCCGAAAGAGAGACGTTCTCATGTCTCTTGGGCAGCCCAAACCTCAACTATATATAGGGGGGAGGGGGCTGCGCCCCCCTCTAGGGTTCCCACCCCAAGAGGAGGTGGCCAGCCCTAGATCCCATCCAAGGGGGGCGGCCAAGGGGAGGAGAGGGGGGGCGCCACCAGGGTGGGCCTCAAGGCCCATCTGGACCTAGGGTTGCCCCCTCCCACTCTCCCATGCGCTTGGGCCTTGGTGGGGGGCGCACTAGCCCACCTGGGGCTGGTCCCCTCCTACATTTGGCCCACGCAGCCTTCTGGGGCTGGTGGCCCCACTTGGTGGACCCCCGGGACCCTCCCGGCGGTCCCGGTACATTACCGATATCACCCGAAACTTTTCCGGTGACCAAAACAGGACTTCCCATATATAAATCTTTACCTCCGGACCATTCCGGAACTCCTCGTGACGTCCGGGATCTCATCCGGGACTCCGAACAACATTTGGTAACCACGTACAAACATTCTCTATAACCCTAGCGTCATCGAACCTTAAGTGTGTAGACCCTACGGGTTCGGGAACCATGCAGACCTGACTGAGACATTCTCCGGTCAATAACCAACAGCGGGATCTGGATACCCATGTTGGCGCCCACATGTTCCACGATGATCTCATCGGATGAACCACGATGTCGGGGATTCAATCAATCCCGTATTCAATTCCCTTTGTCCATCGGTATGTTACTTGCCCGAGATTCGATCGTCGGTATCCCTATACCTTGTTCAATCTCGTTACCGGCAAGTCTCTTTACTCGTTCCGTAACTCACATCATCCCGTGATCAACTCCTTGGTCACATTGTGCACATTATGATGATGTCCTACCGAGTGGGCCCAGAGATACCTCTCCGTTTACACGGAGTGACACATGCCAGTCTCGATTCGTGCCAACCCAACAGACACTTTCGGAGATACCTGTATTGCACCTTTATAGCCACCCAGTTACGTTGTGACGTTTGGTACACCCAAAGCATTCCTACGGTATCCGGGAGTTGCACAATCTCATGGTCTAAGGAAATGATACTTGACATTAGAAAAGCTCTGAGCAAACGAACTACACGATCTTGTGCTAGGCTTAGGATTGGGTCTTGTCCATCACATCATTCTCCTAATGATGTGATCCCGTTATCAACGACATCCAATGTCCATGGTCAGGAAACCGTAACCATCTATTGATCAACGAGCTAGTCAACTAGAGGCTTACTAGGGACATGGTGTTGTCTATGTATCCACACATGTATCTGAGTTTCCTATCAATACAATTCTAGCATGGATAATAAACGATTATCATGAACAAGAAAATATAATAATAACCTATTTATTATAGCCTCTAGGGCATATTTCCAACACATCCACCGTCACTCAACATTGTCTTGCTCGTCGGAAAGCATGATCGGCTGCATCGCTTCCCAGAGCGCGGCAAACTCACGTACTGCTTGGTCAGAGAGTTGCTATTTCAGGTGGCGTGTCCATCACGCTGTTAGGAGTAAACCACGCTTGGTGGTGACCGGCGTGTGTTCGCGAGAGTGCATCGGTGTCACGTTGTTGTGTGTAACATGCATGCATGTAGTTGGCTGGTCATAGGTGGTTGCCGAGTCACTTGGATCAAGGAGTGAGTTTAGGCCGTTGCTAGTAGTGCATGCGTGGGTTGTTAGGATAAGTGGTGCGTCCAAGTTGTTAGCTGGATGTGGATGTGGTTAGTTAGTTAGTGCGTGGAGTTGGGGCCGGCTCGCGTGTGTGTGCACCGGGTATAAAGACCATACCATGTACTCATCGAGGCGCTGCGGTGTGTTGCCGAGCCGGGGTATGTGTCCAATCTAAAGAAAAGTGAGGCCGTTCGTGCGGTCGAGGCGCCGTTTATCAGCGTGGCGCCGTTTGTGCGGCATTGACGTTTGTCGCCTGGAAAATTCAGTGTGCTTCTCTTCTTTCTCCTACCTCCGTTCGAGCGTGAGTGCAACGAGAGAGAGAGAGCTAGAGTTCATCCCGGGTTTGTTCCCACACGTGCCTCGTCCAGAGCGCTGGGCCAATGTAAGGTTCTTCCTCGTGCACAATCTGAACAGCTCAGGGAAGAGCACGTCCAAGCTGGCATGAAGAAGCGGAGGTTCTTTCCAGAAGCTGATCCGCTGCCCATTACCCAGATCTGAACAGCCAATGTCCTGATCCAAGGTGTGAGAAGCACTGATATGCATGCTATGCACCTACGTACGCCGGCCGATATAAGTGGCTTGGACAATTGACAGAGTGTTGCAATCATGTCCCAATTCGCATGCTGTCTGTATTCTGCACTGGTGGAAATTGTAAATGTTTTGCGATCTTTTTTGGCACATTTCTTATGGCACAAAATTAACCATCCTGATAAGTATGATTCACAAATGGGACATAATTGATGGAGCTCTGGCATAACTTCATGTCATCTCCTTGGGGCGATGAGATTAGCATCTCTCATCATGCGTGCACGACGATGAGATTTGGTGGCATACACTATGGATCATTTAAGGGGTTCAACGGCGACGACTACAACTCTGGTGTGCTGGTCCTTGGGGACACATGCACGAAGACCTCACGGTTGTCGTCAACAATGTCATGCTGGCTCCTGTAAGGGAGCAGCGACTGTGTCAACTCGACGGTTCATTTTGACAGGCAGTGCTTGTTGGTGGCCTGAAGATCTCGATGTAATTCTTATTATGTTTTGGTGCTTTCTACTTCCGATGAACCTTTATAATAGATCAGTGCCTTTCTTGCAAAAAACAAATATAATGATAATATAGAAACCCCAAAACTTTAGTCTAATAAAAATTGACACATACGAACACATCTATATATGATTGTGGAGTTGTCTTCTTTAGTTTTTGCACTTTTAAGTGTGAATCTAGGGGGGGCTCTAGATCTCGGGCTCAAAACCATTTCTGCCTATAAATTTTTATTGAAAAATATGACTAGTTGTGGTCTACATAGAAAAAACAAGTTTTAACTAAATAAATAGCACCATTTAAAGTGTTCCAGGAGCTAGATGGTAGTATTAAATTTGGTTTAGACTTTAAAAACTCGCATGGTACATCACAAAGCAAAATCATAAACGTTTTTCATAGTTTTTAAAAACTTCGACATGCCTCCACTGATATCCGGTCTATACAAGTTCGAAAATCTGCATTCCACAAAAATAAAAGTTCAAAAATCTACACACTCTGAAAGTTAACTTCGATGAACCCATGCGAGTGCGACCCTTCTCGTCCGTGCTCGGGGAGCAAGTTACGACCGTCAGATCGGAGAGACCGCAGACGAGTCTCCGCGAAATTGACGAAACAAGAACCACCGGGGGACATGCTCTGAGATATCCTACGTATCACCCGCCTTTCTTGCTAGTGCTATATTTCGCCTTTATTTATTCCAGTGGTCTCAGTCGGGAGGAATAAATATGCATAATCTACCCCAGAAAGTAGCTAGCGTGGCTTAGGGATCATTCTACTGCTAGATCCCGTTTACTTTGGTCCAAATCTGAAAGTTAAACTTCAATGAAGTCTTTGGAGTAGTTCGCAGTATATCACTAAGAGCAAAGTTGCAGCGACCAAACCGAAGAGCGCATACGAGTCTCCACGCGCGAGATCGAGCAGGGTCCATCCAAAGAACATGCTCCTGGATATCCAATGTCCTTTCTCGCTACCAGATCTTGTCGCCTTTCCGCGATTCCGTTCCGACTTTATGCGGTGTCTATGATAACATAGAACAAATACAATGATACAATGATAATATAGAACCCACCCACCCACCCCCCCCCCCCCCCCCCCCCAAAATGGTCTAATAGAAATTGAAAGATACATAGAACGCATCTATATATGATGTGGTGTTTTTTTCCTCTAGCTTTTGCACTTTTAAATATATATCTAAAAAAAGGGCTCTAGAGCTCGGGCTCAAAAACATTTGTGCCTACAAATTGTTATTGAAAAATATGACTAATTGTAGTCTGCATAAAAAAACAAGTTTTAACTAAATAAATAGCACCATTTGAAGTGTTCCAGGAGGTAGATGGTAGTATTAAATTTGGTTTGGACTTTAAAAACTCATATGTTACATCACAAGCAAAATCATAAACGTTTTTTCAATTTTTAAAAATTCAACGTGCCTCCACTAATACCCGGTCTATGCAATTTCAAAAATCTGCATTCCCACAAGAACAAAAGATCGAAAATCTGCACGCTCTGAAAGTTAACTTCGATGAAGCCCGTGCAAATGCGACCCTCTCTCGTCCGTGCTCTCCGTGCTCAGGAAGCAAATCACGACCGTCAGATCGTAGAGAACGCAGATGAGTCTCTGCAAAACTAAGGAACCAAGAGCCACCGGGGGACATGCTCTCGGATATCCTAACCTATCACCTGCCTTTCTTGCTCGTGCTATATTCCGTCCTTATTAATTCCTGTGGTCTCAGTTCAGAGGAATAAATCTACAGAATCTACCTCAGAAAGCTGCTAGCGTGGCTCAGGGATCAGTCTGCTGCTAGATCCCATTTACTTCGGTCCAAATCTGGATTAAATATTGCATTATGACAGAGTAAAGTCCAAATCTGAAAGTTAAAAGTCGATGAAGTCTATGGAGTATAGTTTGCAGTATATCACTAACAGTCCTAAAAAAAGCAGTATATCATTAACCTGTAGTGTGAGCCAGGTCTGAACGCCGGAGGAAAGTTGCAGCGACCGAAGAGCGCGAACGAGTCTCCGCGCACGAGATCGAGCAGGGTCCATCCAAAGAACATGCTCTTGGATATCCAATTTCCTTTCTCGCTAGCAGATCGTGTCACCTTTCGCCTTTCTGCGATTCTATTCCAACTTTATGCCGGTGAGGTGATCTAGGGAAAATAATAAAGGCACACTAGGCGCCGGTCGACCGGCCCAAAATTCGTCCGGCCACCCGTCGGCCGTGCGATTAGCGCATCCTGTACCATTCAGATCTTACCCCCTCGCACCTTCTGTATCCCTCGTGCCGCATAGCAAACTCAGCGTGCCGCTCCTCCTCGCGCTCCCCTCGCCACTCATCATATCACCATGGACCTCCACCCCTTGTCTGCGTAGATTGCGACAGTCACGACACCACACCGTCATTGTTGGAGCAACAGCAGACCGAAATACATAAAACCTCCATAGATAGCTTAAAACAGACTAGCTTATGATATTTCTTGTGGTGTTATCACTGTAATACTACACTTTGTACTATCACTTTCATTACTAAGTGTTTGACTATCAAGTAGAGTAAATAAACATGTTCTATGTTTTGTGCCAACATGCTTATGGACAAACATCGTTATTGATGTGACTTTTTAGTGTAATGCATAAAACACTTTTTTGGTCATGTGGGGGCGCGCCGGGGGGGGGGGGGGGGGTGTGAGGGTGGGGGTGCGCATTTCTCTGTTTGAGATGCGCTACGCAAAAAGTTTCAACCAAATCACACAACCACTGCTGTTTGAGTTAGGCCTTCTTGGTGATTTTTAAAAGCAATTGTAAATTTGACATTTACTCTGGTTTCTCTATTTTATCAAGTTGCTATTTCTTATGCATTGCCGATTACCCACTTCAAACCAACCCAATCCGCCTGAAACCCGAACGAGGGGGGGGGGGTCTACGCAGAGCCCAGTGGGACCCACTCAAATTTCACTAGGAACTCAATATGGGGCTTTGGTCCACATGCTCCCATTAGCTGAGCTTGAGCTGTTGAAATGTCACGAGTACTTAATATCTTTAGATATATACAGTTATTTTTTGCAAGGAGATTTGTACAAGTAACTGTCTCCACTAAAAACATATGTGTCCATATCGTTTTCACTTTCAATTTCAGAAATATTTCAGCAACAACCGAAATCACCGTAGTGAATTTAGTGATCTCCGTTTTGCATTTTGTCCAAAGGGCTAAAACATTCACTTGAATTCAACCAAATATTTGGAATTTCTGAAAATATTTTGACAAATATTGAAATTCATGTGCACTTCCGACATTTTTGAAATATTTTGACCAAAAGGTAAATATTATAGTGTCTACTCAAGTTCAGTGAACTTCATTGACATCTCGCTGGAAGTGAAAACCATTTTGCGTATTCACAGGCTACCAAAAATCAAACATCACCCCTTACATTATAGATGTACAATCCTGCTATATTGCTTGGACTTACTATTGATGTGCTAATAGTCATGGCCAGCCCTTTAATGATAACTACCATAGTGTTTGCAAAATTGTGAGGGAAACTGTTCTAATTACCTTTGAACGAAGGTCTGGCATATTTACTTATTTGTGATTTTTGATAATCATGTGCAATAATAATTTATGGGAGACTACACATCATTAAAGTTAGTCCATGGAATTTACAGGATACTACCCATAATTAGATCGATACACAGAATTAGAGCTCGCATGTCCCGCAAAAAGAAATAGAGCAAGGGTCACAAAGCTCTAGCTGAATGTGTTTTCGTACATTATGTCGTCAAGCTATCTGCATGATGTTATATTAGGACGTTGCATTAGAGACTAGCTTTTACTATTATACTTAGCGAAGCAGATCGATCGAGGAGATGCCCAAAACCTGATTCCTTAGCAGGTATATGATTCTTCTTTACAGGAGATGAGCTTGACCACAGACCACCCATGCGTTGCAATTCCTTCTCCTATTCAGCCTTGTATGAAGCATCATTCAATCTAGGCTGGCGTTATCCTAGAGTACGTTAGGTCGTCAAGCTGCTCCAAAGGACGTTGCTGCCTTGCACCATGCAATACAAGAACGGGTATAAATGTCGCTGCTGCAGGGTGATCACTAACCCTGTGTGCTCCCCAGATGAAACTGAGTGCCACACCAGGGGATAGGGGAGAGTTGGCTGGGATAATGATCAGGTAGAAGATGTGCAGCTGAATTGCTGGCCAGGGTCACCTTTGGCAGATGTTGGCACCATTTCATACTAGTGTGTGTGTTGGGGGTTGCCGGTCGGGGGTCTGCCAAACGAAAATTTCCCTGGAATTCATCTTCACAAGCACAGACTGGAGAAGAGAAGATGGGTCTCAAGTTGCCTATGTGTGAATGTACACTATATATACTTGGTGTTACATTCTGAATGTTTTACAGTTGAGTTCGGTTTGTGTGCTCTACAGGCCGTCAACATCATTATTGATAACTTGCCCAGAACCCTGACAAAACAAACTTAGTGTGGTTTATCCTTGTTGATAACTTGCCCATAACCCTGACAGAGCAACCTCATTATTGATTTCCAGTTTCAACTTGATGCATTGCTTCACACCTTCAGGACAATGGTTCCCAAAAAATAGAGGATTTATCCTTGTTGATAACTTGCCTAGAAACCTGACAGAACAAACTTAGTATGGAATCCAATGTAGCCATACTACGAGTATCACTTCTAGAAAATAACATGTTGTCATCTACGAAAAAAGATGTGAGATAGGTGGACCAAAATGGCCATTCCGGATACCATGTACCTCACCACAACTCTCTTTACTAAATAACAAACTTGACAGACATTGCATAGAAGGAACTAGTAGGGACTTATAGGATCACCTTGCCGGATGCCCCGAAAAGGAACCACAGTATTAGTCAACTCACCATTAACTCTGACAATATATCAGACATTAGTGACAAATATCGTCATAGATTGAATCCATACCGAGGCAAAGCCAAGCTTGCAAAGACATATATGAAGATAATCTCATTCGACGCAATCATACGCCTTTATCATATCAATCTTCCGAGCAAAGAAAGGTTGTTTCGCATGTTGCCGACGAATACTATGTAAGATCATTTTAGTGCAAAAGCAACCATCTTCGTCAGTGCGAAAACAACAAGTTTAAGTAAACACGGTGTATGTTAAAATCAACAGTTTGAAGAGATTTATACTGATTTTTTGTACTTCACTATAACCTATATTGTCACTAAATATATGTCATGTTCTATTGATTTTCATTCGGTTATCCATAAACATTTGTCACAAGCATAACTAATAGGAGTAACATTGCAATCACATTTTTTTAATATGAAGTTGTGTATTTTTCATACAATACTAGTAATATTTTTCATACAAATGTTCTATTGTTATTGTGCTAAATCAAAGTTGTATTTTGCCTTTTATTTTATTTTTTAGTTAGTGTTAGAAAAAACATTTACAATCTATTTATGGCATTACATCATAAAATATTTATACATCTGAATTATTTATATGTGCCCTTGTCCATAGTATTTGGTAGAACATACTAGATTGTACTAATCTAATACATTGTTTGATACAAGTTTCTAGAGTGCAAGAGTATCAAGTTTAGGAGTAACTAAATAATAAATTCTAGTTCACTCCAACAACCATAAAATGAATTCTAGAGTGTGTATGAGTTGTCCATAGTAGATTCGTCTCAATCCCCTTATACGATCTTGCTCATTTGTGGTACTCCTTTGTTTGTCCAATTGTATATTTAGGGATGAATAGTTAGCCATGGGCACATGCCTATTGTCCATTGTGTTTGTATCGAAATCATAACTTTTTGTTATAGGCGTGAGTATTTAGAACTTCATTACGATGTTATGTTCTCCACTTGATTTCTATTTTTTTGCACGGACAAATTATTGTAAGCTCCCCATGATGTGTACTCAGTCTAGAGATACCAGCAATTTGAGAATACCCACTTGAAATCAGGACATTCCTCCTGAAACCTAGGAGGGAGACAGGAGTCTACGCCTTCCCCAGCGGGATCCACTAAAATTTCACTAGAATTGGCTTGTATAAAGAGTACTTAATATCGTTAGATGTGTATAGTTATTTTTTTGTAGGGAGATTTATGCAAGTAGTTATCTCCACTACAAAAATCTAGTTCCATATGGTTTTCACTTTCAGTTTCAGAAATATCTCGGAAACAGCCAAAACCACGCTGATTTTTGTTTGCATTTCGGCCAAAGGGTCAAACATTCACTTGAATTCAACCAAATGTTTGAAATTTATGAAAAATGTTTTGGAAAGTTATTTAAATTCCACTACAAAAATCTAGGTCCATATGGTACTGTACTACTGAATTTGTTGAAATATTTTAACCGAGGGGTAAATATTTTAGTGTCTATTGAAATTCAGTGAATTTCATTGACATCACACTAGAAGTGAAAACCATCTGATGAAACCAACACACTAAGATTCTTATTCATAGGCTACGACGAAATTAAAGTAAATCACCCCTTAAATTATAGATGTACATTCCTGCTATACTAATATTGCTTGGACTTGCTATTACTGGACAAATATTCATGGCCATTTATTATGAACTAGCACGGTGTCCGCATAATCATGAGGAAAACACTTTTAATTATCTTCGATAAAAGGGTGGGTATATTTATTTAATTATGATTTTTTATAATCATGCGCAATAAGGTCGATAAACATCACTAGAGCTAGCCGATGGAAATTACAGGAGACTAACCATCATCAGATCGATACACATAATTAGAGCTTGCATATATCCCGCAAGAAGAAATAGAGCGAGGGTGACAAAGCTCTGACTGGTTATGTTTTGTACATTAGGTCGTCAAACTTTTTTGTACATGATTTTAGATTAGAATGCTGAATTAGACACTAGTTTTTACAGTTGTACTGAGCGAAGCAGATCGATCGAGGAGATGCCTATAACCTGATTTCTTAGCAGGTATCTGATTCTTCTTTACAGGAAATGAGCTTGACCACCCATGCATTGCAATGGCCTCTCATATTCAGCCTTATATGAAGCATCATTCAGTCTAGGGCTGGCATTGTCCAAGAGTATATCCTCAGTTCATTCCTCATTGTGCCTTTGCAGCCAGAGCTCAGAAAGGTGCATAGCTGCTGCAAAGGACGCTGCTGCCTTGCACCATGCAAGACAAGATCGGGTATAAATGCCCCTGCTGCAGGGTGATCACTAACTATGTGTGCTCGCCAGATGAAACAGAGTGCCACACGAGGGGGAGCAGTGAGAGTTTGTTGTGAACCTGTGATCATTATTGTGTTGAAGATATGCAGCTGAATTGCTGGGTAGGGTCTCCTTTGGCAGATGTTGGCGCCATCCGACACCAGGGTGTGTCGGTGGTTGCCTGCCGGGCTGCTGCCAAAGGAAATTTGCCCCGGAGTTCATCTGCACAAGCACAGGTAAACCGAAGATGCATGGGTCTCAGGTTGCCAAGGCATGAATGTACACTGTACACTTGATGTTACACTTTGAATGTTTTGCAGATGGGTCTGTGTACTCTACAGCTCTTTAACATCAGCTACATCATCATTTATAGATGAAAAATGAGAAGCTTGGCAGAAAGAAAAAGGGAGCTACATCTTCTTGGTTATCTATCTCTACACACCACTAGACTATACTATGCAGGTAGCTAAATGTGATGAAACGATATAAGCAGGAATCAGAATAACTATTCCTCTGTTCTGCTACTACTCTTTGTTGCCTACTGCATCTGGAAGTTTGCATCTCGGAGGCCTATCGCACCTTTCCTTGAGTATTCTCTCCATCGCCTAGCAGCTGCTGCCGCTCTGTTCACTCACTCTGATGCTTCTTCATCTTCTGTTTGATTTTGATTAACCTGATTCCGTAATACAACCATATAGGAATGAACAGACAGTAAGAGAACACATTTGTTTTCAGTCAATATTGTTCTATCGGCTTCGTAGGAAAGTGATGCTAATTCATTATGGTACCAACTAAAGAGGTATCACTATAAGATATGTTTTTTAAAATGTAAGGATTTTATTGAGGATATGTTATTTGCAGAAACATTACCCGTGTTCTGGTATCGCGTTGGAGATCCCCAGATATCACTCCAAGGGCTAGTCGTGTCCGAATTATTTTGGTTCATCATATGTGTTCTGATTTTTTCCTGTAAAAACACACAGGTTAACATACAAAACTTGTTTTAGCTCCCTTGCAACTCTGTTTTTAGTGTGATGTTTTTCGACTCTCGGATTAACTTCACATCACCTTTCCACTATGTAGCATATATATGATCCTTTTGAAGAAATCCAGTATGGTGTTTCCGATATCCAATGTCTAACTGTCCATGGCCGAGGATGGCTGTGGCATTCGGTCACAAGTCATTGTGATTAGGGAAAGCATGCGCCAGGAGTGAGGCATATCCTAGTAGCAAGGTAGAGTCATCTTGAGGCTAAAGTTTTGATGGTCGCTGAATCATTTTTCCCAATGATGCTCATACCTAAGGCATGGTCCTTTCAAAATAGCAATTGCTACAGGGTGTTATCGCACATCAAGAAATGAAGCTCGGGCGAACAAATGGATCGTAAGTTCACGACACGTGCATGCAGATCATCCAGCCCGCGATCGGCAGCTAGCAATCCTTGTCATTCAGCCGGTCACCCAATCGAAACGTGATGTACTAATGATTAGCTATGCACACAGGGCAGTCGAACAGTAGAGATAGACGTTTTGTTCAAGCCGGTCAACACATATACATTGCAGGAGATCGTCCCTTTCTTTTACGTACCAGAAAAACTAGCTAGCATATTTTCGGATATATCTAGCTACCTTGTGCTCCGCATAATGCTGGTTCCGTCTCCTGGTCCGGAAAACATAGCCGTGCACACCCTACGCCTATAAATTTGTTGATCAATGAAGAGAAACCTCGAACAAGCATACAATGGTGAGCTTGTAGCACCCGAGAGCCGCGGCGAAGAGTCTGTCTGCCAATGTACGGGCCCATGCATTACTGGGCAGGTCTCCTTTGGCAGTGACCTTGTCAAACAACCCACCACTGCCAAAGAAAACTTGCTCAACGATGCAGCTTATGTGCCCCATGGAAAGATCATGCACGGTGTATGGTTTGCATAGCCACGTAGTTGCTTCCTTTCAATATGTTGTGATATGTGTAGTTGCAATTTCAAGTGTTACTTCCTGTCTGCAGACCTGAACGGTCTAGGACCTGATCAAGGTGTGAGAAGAATTGGTATGCTCCTATATGTACGCAAGCCGACTGTAGGCAGGTGCAGTCGCGGTTGATATCAACAACTTCGACAAGTGACCCACTGTTGAACTAACATCTCAGTGTGCATGTAATCAGTATTATGTACTAGTGGAAACTACAAATGTTTCCCAGATTTTTTATTACACAAACCATGCTAATGTGTATGGTTAACCCATATAACGATAATGTAGACCTTTAAATTTTTTAGTGTAAGACATAGAGAACAAGTGCTACAAAAAAGTTTGACCGAAAGTGACTTTCGCCCCGTTTTATATATAAAGCAGCAACCAAGAATTACAACCAGCATTATGATATGACAGTGCACCACACAAACGACAAAGGAAACTGCAAGATATTACGGTGCTGAGGATGGCAAGAAAGCCCAACACAACAAGCAAACAACAAAATAAAGATTAAAGCACCGCTTGAAGTCCTAGGAGCCCTTATCCACGATCACGTAACCGGAGCCGAGAATGGAGCCAATTTGAAAGGGGGACTAGCCGTCCCATGAGGATATCACGTAGCCAAGTGTTTAGTTGTTCTTCTACCCGATTGACCTATGTTTAGTTGGGGCTGAGCAACCATTTAGTTCTTCTGCTCATGCAACACTAGCTTTGCATGTCAGTGTACGTTGCTAGTTATTGCCCTTATATAACCCAACTTCTTCTTTCTACCTATCAATGAGATGATACGCACTGTGTATTCGCGATAAAAAATCCTTTTCCCCATGCCTCTCGTTCCTAAGTCATGGCCATGCCAAAATAGCGATGGGAGCAGGAATGTTTTTCTCAACTGATAATAAGAAGCTTGGAGAGAAAAATTAATAAAGAGATAGTCTGCATATTTGTTTCCTTAGCTACATGCATGGATCACGGCAGCACTCACATAGTCACATCTCTAGCATATGTAAAGACAGGATATAGATATATATATACGTCAAACTGACCAGTCTACCAAAATTCTTCAAGGGCAAACTGACCGTTGGTTTTTACATTTCAAGTACAAGTACAGTGCTTGGTACGGTGTACCATGCTCTCATCACGCAAGAGTAAAACACACCCAACAGCAATTCCCATTGTCTTCGTCACATGCGGTATTAAGCTGCTTTCTTCAGCATATGCTAGTGGACTGTGGACGTCGAGCATATCCAAGATCAGTGATCGATCACAAGTTCACCTACACGTATGCATGCAGATTGATTTTTCCCAGGATCAACATCTAGCAAGCCAGGTTGACTGGTCACCGAATCGAAACAAAATATAGTACTACAATTGGCTGTGCAATGCGGAATCCTCATACAGAAGAGAGAGATGTTAGCTAGCATGCACAAACTTCATGGGAAGATCTTCTTTTTCTTCCACGTACCGGAAACGCCAACATATCTTTAGATACAACTATCCAGCTTGTGTCGAGCATAATGCTGGTTCGATCTCCCGGTCCGGCGAACACGGCCCCGCGTGCCATACTGCCATGCGCCTATATATTCGCAAGCTAAGGAGGATAAACCTTGATCTTGGAGAGTAGGTAGCGTGAGCCTAACATACGCAAGCCGCGGTGAAGGACCCATTGACCGACATATGGGGCCATGCTTTACTAGGCAGGTCTCCTCTGGTCCGTGCACAGGGAGCAAATCACGACCGTCAGATGACAGAGACCGCAGATGAATCTCTGCGAAGCTGAGGAACCAAGAACCACCGGGGGACATGCTCTTGGATATCCTACCTATCACCTGCCTTTCTTGCTCGTGCTATATTCCGTCTATTTATTCCAATGGTCTCAGTCGGGAGGAATAAATCTGCAGAGTCAACCCCAAAAAGCAGCAATCGTGGCTCAAGGATCAGTCTGCTGCTAGATCCTGTTTACTTTGGTCCAAATCTGGATTACATATTGCATTATTACAGAGTAAAGTACAAATCTAAAAGTTAAACTTCGATGAAGTCTATGGAGTATAGTTAGCAGTATACTATCACTAACCTGTCGTGCGTCCACGTCTGAACGTTGGAGCAAAGCTGCAGCGATCGAACCGAAGAGCGTGGAGTGCGAGATCGAGCAGGGTCCATCCAAAGAACATGCTCTCGGATATCCAATTTCCTTTCTCGCTAGCAGATCATGTCGCATTTCGCCTTTCCGTGATTCTGTTCCAACTTTATGCCGGTGAGGTGATCTGGGGGGAATCATATAGGCACGCGCTAGGTGTCGGTCATCCCTCGACCGTGCGATTAGCGCATCTTGTGTCGTTCAAATCTTACCCCCTCGCGCCCTGTTTTCCTCCTCGCGCCTTCTGTATACCCCGCTTCGCGCAGCAAACTCAATGTGGCGCGCCACTCCTCAACACGCTCCCCTCGCCACTCGTGAGACCACCGCGGACCTCCACCCCTTGTCTTCGTAGGTCGTGATCACTAGTAGGAAAACGGGTTTTTACCCCGGTTCATAAGGGCCTTTAGTCCCGGTTCTAGAACCGGGACTAAAGGGTCGTTACTAATGCCCTAGCCCTTTAGTCCCGGTTCTTACACGAACCGGGACTAAAGGCCTTCCACGTGGCCGGTGCGGGGAGCCCAGGCAGGAGGGCCTTTGGTCCCGATTGGTGCCACCAACTGGGACCAATAGGCATCCACGCGTCAGCACCTGGCAGGAGCTGAGGTTTTTGTTTTTTTTGAAAGGGGGGGGGGTTCGGGGGTTTTGGGGGGTTAATTTAGGTGTTTCATATATTGTGTTAGCTAGCTAATTAATAGAGAGAAGTGTCCTCTCTTATCTCCGTGCTTTGTCGACGCTACGTACTATATACGTATGGAGAGGAGTAGACACGCTAGCTAGTAATCAAATGAAGGAAACAGAAGATCGTCATGAACATATATATATATGCATACAGAGAGAAGTGATATCGACCACCTCTCCTTCTCCGAGATATTGGTCGAACAACAAGTTCTCGTATATATACCCGACACTACCGGCTACATATATACAATAATTATCTCTTACAGTACAA
This sequence comes from Triticum aestivum, assembly GCF_018294505.1. Lineage (NCBI taxonomy): Eukaryota > Viridiplantae > Streptophyta > Magnoliopsida > Poales > Poaceae > Triticum > Triticum aestivum. Next base: position 440,665,565 of record NC_057796.1, read on the forward strand.
TCTCCTAATTATATTGTAGGAACACAGGGTCCACATAGTATTCTCCGTTTTCAGCGATCACGTGGTCAAGGAAGAATGCCGCCAATTCCTCTTGAATTCCTCGCATACGAGCTGGTGCTAGGAGTTCATCCCGCTTCCGAAAAATCTAATTTGAAGAAGGGGGTCAATACATATATATATGAATAAATGAAACTCAACACAAATGATGGTAATAAAATAAAATTGTGAATATTATTGCTTACGCACTTCATATTGTTCTTCAGTGTAGCCCCGCTCACAGGTATGGTAGCGGATGGACTCGCAAATGTAGTATCCACAGTAATTATTCCCGGGTTGCTGCCACAACCACTTTACAAGAAATAGAGGTCAATCAAACTGATAAGCAAGCATGCTAAATGGTATTGATCAAACTAGCGCTTGAATCACTAGGAGATGCGCGGAACATGCTACTATAGTACTTACTTTTGGGTGTCTAAATTGCAGCTGGTTCGGCAGTCCCGGGGCTTTTGAGGTGAATTTTCTCCAAACCCTGCCAGACAAAGAAAACAATTACTTGATATCAGGAAATGAACAAAGTTGTTGATATGGTGGATAATGATCGATTTAACTTACTTCTGGAGCATTTGAGTCATGTTCGCATAGTCCTGGGGATCTTTTCGTCTCGAGTCTAAGACGGTTACTACTCCCGGCTCAAGCTTAATCTCTAGGAGAATATAGTGGAAGCTGCGCATGCATGCATAAGTCATCAATTACATTACCATAACCTGGACTAATAAAGGGAAACCGAATATGCAGAAGACAGTAACACTCACTTGAAGTTGTAAGGAAAGAGTATTATATCTTTGTTTTGATTTATTACCAACGATTGTAGCAAGTTGGCCTCGTCTTCTTTGGCATGAAATTTAACCCGAGTTGCATCTATGAGATTTGTGTTAATGAACCCAATATCACCGATTTGTCTTTTCTTCAATTCGGCGATCTTCAATCTGCATAATATAGTGAGGATAAGTATAAATACATGCAATGAAAGAGCTGACCTATATAGAGAGACTTAATGACAGAAGTAGTACTACTTACAGACAGTAGCAAGTGATCGTTGTTTTATCGAGGGACATTAGATTGTAAAACTGGAAGAAATCCTCAAATGGAACATTCAGCAGTTCAATTCCAACGAGGTCATGCTCCAGTTTAACTCTCAGCGTTAAAGTACTCATCCCATCAGACTCTCTGCAGGTTTTCATGTACCAATCATGTAGTCTTCGCATCATCGTGCTTAGAGATTTGACATCTTTGACGAGAGGCTTCCCGTAATGGTATTTGTGTTCGTCCACCTCCATGATTTCATAATGTACATCGTCGGGCAGGTAATCTCCAAGATCGGTATAACCGGGCACCATACCCGGATCATTAGCGACGATGTCTTTTGACACCTTGAGCGGCGGGCACGATTGGTTCTCTTGTTCGCCGAGCTGGGCAATTTTTTTCCCAGCTCGTCGTTCTTTCATCCTTTTATCACTGACAGTACTTCCCGACCGCTCCGCTTCGGCATATGCCTTTGCAAGAACGCGCTCATAGTTGCCTTTTGGCGGAGACTTTGGTGGTTTTGTCAGGGCAGCCAGAGTGCGCTTTGCTTTCACCGGATCTACCTTCTCCTCCGGAGGTGGATGTTTCTTTGCTTTGTCCCCTTCAAAGAAGTTCTTCACTTCGGCTCGCACGATCTTCGCGTTCTCCTCCTCGGTCCTCTCATATGGTAACTTCTCTGGAGTCTTCAGAGAAGGACCGAATCTGTATTGCCTCCCGCCTCTGGCAGCTGTACTGCTAGACGCCGGTAGAGCAGACGGAGCGGCTGCGGCTGTCTTCTTTCCTTGCTTACGAGGCGGAGGAAAAGGACTACGACGCGCCGGAGCAGCCGCAGCGGCGGCGGGTCTCTTCCGCCCTTGCTGACGAGGCGGAGAAGGAGGAGGCTGGCTGCTCTGGCGCGCCGGCGCAGGCGGAGAAGGAGGCGGAGTGCCGCCACGCGCCGGAGAAGGAGGCTGAGTGCCCTGATCACTCGCCGGAGGAGGAGGCGGAGGAGGAGGCGGAGTGCCCTTACTCGCCGGAGCCGTCCAGTTCGGAAGCTTGATGAGCTCCTTCCGCCATAGGCATGGAGTCTTCAGAGCTAAACCCAGCCGAGTCTCCCCTTCACCGGTAGGGTGGTCAAGCTAGAGGTCCTCAAATCCCTCCGTTATTTCATCCACCATCACCCTAGCATATCCTTCAGGAATCGGCCGGCAGTGGTAGGTTGCGCCGGGTTCAGTAGGTAAAACAGAGCCAACAGCCGCCTTGACTTTCAAGTTCTGCCATTCCGCCATAAGGTGGCAATGTTGAGACTCCGTGATAGCATCCACGGGGTAGCTAGGAGTAGCCGCATGCTCCAGCTGAGGCAGCTCGGTGGAAGCCACACTGCTTCTACGCTGAGATGGCGGTGTAGCTTCGGGGGCAGTTTCGGCATCTCTATTGCTGTCTCGTTCCTCTAGCACTTGAACCCCTTCGTGCAGACGCTGAATTTGGATCTGCTCCACTTTTTTCCTCCTCTCCTGGGTTTTGTAACCGCCCGCGTACGGAAAACCAGCCTTCCACGGAACGGAGCCTGGCGTGCCTCGTGTCCGTCCAGGGTGCTCAGGATTCCCGAGGGCCATTGTGAGCTCGTCGTTCTCTCTGTCTGGAACGAACGTCCCTTGCTGCGCTGCATCGATATAGTGCTGAATCTTCTTGACGGGTATTGCAAGTTGCTCGTCCGTCCAACGACACCTCCCTGATACAGGGTCCAAGGTTCCGCCAGCCCCGAAGAACCAAGTCCGGCAACGGTCTGGCCAGTTCATTGTCTGTGGTTCGATCCCTTTATCAAGCAGATCCGTCTCAGACTTGGCCCACTTAGGCCGGGCTTTGAGGTAGCCACCTGACCCCGTGCGATGGTGAAGCTTCTTCTTTGCAACATTCATCTTGTTTGTCGCTGACATCTTCTTACTCTTTTCCGATGTCTTGTGGGCCACAAATGCGGGCCAGTGATCTCTGATCTTCTCATACCGGCCGATGAATTCAGGTGTCTCTTCTTTGTCGACAAACGTTTTCAGCTCATTCTTCCACCTCCTGAATAGGTCTGCCATCTTCTTAAGAGCATGAGACTTGATTAATTGCTCTATAACTGGCTTCTCCGGATCCTCCTCTGGCGGTAGGGTGAAATTTGCCTTCAGCTCAGTCCAAAGATCATCTTTCTGCATATCATTGACATAAGACACCTCAGGGTCTTCCTTCTTAGGCTTATACCATTGGTGGATGCTGATCGGGATCTTGTCCCTAACTAGAACCCCGCACTGAGCAGCAAAAGCATCCTTTGTCCGGAGGGGTTCAATCGGTTGGCCGTCGCGCGCGATTGCTGTGATCTCAAACCTTTCATCCGAGCGCAACTTTCTCTTCGGGCCTCGTCTCTTTACCGCAGTTGTGCTCGATCCGGAGGGCTAGAAAAAAGAAGAAAGACGAGTGTTAATTAATATGTGTACATACCAAAACAATGAATGCATCAATTAGCTAGTCAGCACAGGCTTAACTAATATATTTACCTGGCCGGACTCTGTTCGGTCACCGGAGCCGTCACCACGGGCTCCTTCTTGCACCAGCATTGGGTCACCGGAGCCATCATAATCATGTCTTTCCTCCTCCACTCTTCGATCACCGCAGCCTGCTTCTTCACCCTGTTCTTCCAGACCATCATTGTCGTTAAGATACGACAAGATATCACCTCCGGCTAAGATTATGTCCCCCAACACCTCTTCTGCTTGCTCATCTCGTCCGTGCTCCATTGTTTCTGCAAATATTACAACATGGCAATTATTACACAAACATGACAGCAGGTGGATATATTAGTGCAAACGTAGACCTAGCTTATTCCGGGTTTGGGGTGGCCTAGGCAACGCTTCAAGGGTAGGGGCGCGGCGGGAGGGGGTAGGAGACCGACATCGTTTTTTTCTAGGGTTTGGGTGTCCTCGAGAGTTTTGGTCGAGCGAGAGGGCCGGGGGGTGCTCCCGTGGTATAAGTTATCACGGTCGAGAGGGGGTATACATATCGACCGTCCATCATGTCGAAGTTATCTGGGAGGGAGTTATATATATCGACAACGACGACATACATACACGGGAAAATAATGTTATCGGGGAGGGGGTATAAATCGACCCCCCCCCACGTGTTGAAGTTAGCGGGAGGGGGTTTTATATCGACAACGACGACATACATACACGGGAAAATAATGTTATCGAGGAGGGGGTATATCGACCCCCCCCCTCGTGTTGAAGTTATCGGGAGGGGGTAATATCGACAACGACAACATACATACACGGGAAAATAATGTTATCGGGGAGGGGGTATATCGACCCCCCCCCCACGTGTTGAAGTTATCAGGAGGGGGTTATATCGACAACGACGACATATATACACGGGAAAATAATGTTATCGGGGAGGGGGTATATCGCCCCCCCTCGTGTTGAAGTTATCCCCCCTCGTGTTGAAGTTATCGGGAGGGGTATATATCGACGACGACAGACCCGATAAAACATAAGAAAACGAAGAAGAAATAAAAAGAGGAGAGAAGAAGAAAGGAATAGAGGAGAGGATTGAAGAAAAAAAAAGAAAAAAAAAGAAGAAAAAAAAGAGGAAAGAAGAAAGGAATAGAGGAGAAGAAGAAAAATAGAAATATTTCTATTTTTTCTTCTTCTCCTCTATTCCTTCTTCTTCTCCTCTTCTTTTTCTTCTTTTTTCCTCTTCTTATTTATATCTCCTCTTCTTCCTCTCCTCTTCTTCTTTCTTTCCTCTTCTTATTTTCTTCTTTCCTATCCTTCTTTTTCTTCTTCTTCCCTTCCTAGCTAGATATATAAAACTTTTCTAAAATTGTAACTTTTGCATATATAAAACTTTTCCATGTGGATCATCATTTCTCATATATATCGAATATATATCCATTGTCATATATAAAAACTTTCTATATATGAACAAAAAACTTTCTATGAACAAAAAAACATTTTTGACATATATATTCATACATTTTGAACATCTACATACATACAATTTTTTTTGTTCACATATACATTATAGCCACATACACATATACATCACATATGAACAAAAAAATTAAACTAATAAAAATAAAAAAACAGAGCCGGGGCGGCGGCTCTCACAGCGGGGGCGGCTAGGACGATGGCGACGGCGGGGCGGGGGCGGCGAGGGCGCCGGCGCACGGGGCCGGGACGGGGCGGGGGCGGCGAGGCGCCGGCGAGCACGCGCGGGCCGGGCAGGGGGCTCGGGGCGCCGAGGCGGCGCGCGCGAGCAGGGGAGCACGAGGCGGGGCGGCGCGTGGGGGCAGGGCGACGGCGACGAGCACCGGGCGGCGACCCGTCGAGGCAAGGGCGCGGGGCGACGGCGATGAGGAGCGGGCGGCGACGGCGAGCACGGGCAGCCTGGCGGCGTCGGGGGCAACTGGCGAGGTATGTCGAAAATTTCCTAAATGTGGACTTATATAGCAAAGCCTTTAGTCCCGGTTCGTGGCACCAACCGGGACTAAAGGTGGGCATTAGTCCCGGTTGGTGCCACCAACCGGGACCAAAGGCCTCTTTTCAGCAGCCCAAAGGGCGGGAAGCGGCGGCCTTTGGTCCCGGTTGGTGGCACCAACCGGGACTAAAGGGGGGGCATTGGTCCCGGTTGGTGCCACCAACCGGGACCAAAGGCCTTGCTGCCCGCGTCGCAGCCAAAAGTTTAGTCCCACCTCGCTAGTTGAGAGGGGCTCGGAGTGGTTTATAAGCCCCGCTGCAGCTGCCCTCTCGAGCTCCTCTCAAATGCAGGCTTACGGGCCTAATCTCACACTATGCTGTCTGTTGGCCTATTGGGCCTTCTGCGGGCCTGAATCCTGGCCCAGGTTGGGTTTCTAGTCGTATTCAGGCCGTGGTGGCCCAATAGGTGGCAGTTTTTTAAATTTTTTGCATTATTTATTTTCTTTTGTTTTTTGCTTTATTTTTAATTCTTTTTGCTTTTAGGTCAGCAAAATTATAAACTGTCTGTTAGTGCCATTAGTTTTAGAAAACATATAAACTTTCTATTAGTGCCATTAGTTCTTTATGAAAATTCTTTTTGCTGTATTTAGTTTTTTTATTTTCTTTTTTGCTATATTTATTTTGTTTTACTACTTACAACAAAAAAATTATTTATTTTGTTTCTAATTACTTATTTATTTTACTTTATGATAATTCTTTCTGCTATTAAAGTTTCTATCAAAAAAAGTTCTTTATGAAAATTCTTTTTGATTTTAATGATTAAAAATAAAAAAGAGGCGCAATGCGCGTTGATTTGCTTCAAGCCTTTCGGAATAGTGTAGACTGCACTGCACATAGCTCGATGCAGTCTACCTTATTCCTCAAGGCTTGAAGCTATGCAACGTGAGCATTGCGCCTCTTCTTCATCGTCTCTGCACTCAGGGCTTATAAACCGCTCCTAGTGCCTCTCAGCTAGCGAGGTGGGACTAAAAAACTGCTTAGCTAGTAAGAAACTCTAGTACCGGTTCGTGCCACGAACAGGTACTAAAGGTGCTCGTGGGGCCACAGCCTCATTAGTACCGGTTCGTGGCACCAACAGGGACCAAAGGGTGGAATTGGTCCCGGTTCGTGCCACCAACCGGGACCAATGGCCTTGCACAGCGGCGTGGTGGTGAGTTTAGTCCCACCTCGCTAGCTAAGAGAGAGCCGCACCTGTTTATAAGGTGCGGTGCGCCTGAGCTGTCGAGCTCCTCTCTAAAGCAGGCTTACGGGCCTAACCTCTCTGCACTTAGGGCTTATAAAGCATTTCAAGACGGACAATGGTATCATACTCGTCTATTACAAAGTTGGCATGCTATCATCATAATAGTTGCGGGAGAAAGTCTTCACTTTTTCTTCGCTTGTGTCATTTGCTTATTGCGCCGTAACCATGGATAATCTTCATCGTTTATCAGGATGCTTAGGTCAGCCTTGACTTTGAAGGGAGGAATTTCATGAAACTTTTCATAATCTTCAGACATGTCTGTCTTGCCCTCCACTCCCACAATGTCCCTTTTTCCTGAAAGAACTATGTGCCGCTTTGGCTCATCGGATGATGTATTCGCTTCCTTATCTTTTCTTTTCCTCGGTCTGGTAGACATATCCTTCACATAGATAACCTGTGCCACATCATTGGCTAGGACGAACGGTTCGTCAGTGTACCCAAGATTCTTCAGATCCACTGTTGTCATTCCGTACTGTGGGTCTACCTGTACCCCGCCTCCTGACAGATTGACCCATTTGCACTTAAACAAAGGGACCTTAAAATCATGTCCGTAGTCAAGTTCCCATATGTCCATTATGTAACCATAATATGTGTCCTTTCCCCTCTCGGTTGCTGCATCAAAGCGGACACCACTGTTTTGGTTGGTGCTCTTTTGATCTTGGGCGATCGTGTAAAATGTATTCCCATTTATCTCGTATCCTTTGTAAGTCAATACAGTCGAAGATGGTCCCCTGGACAATGAGTACAACTCATCACAAACAGTGGTGTCACCTCTGAGACGTGTTTCCAACCAACTGCTGAAAGTCCTGATGTGTTCACATGTAATACAGTCGTCACACTGCTCCGGGTGTTTGGAGCGCAGACTGTTCTTGTGTTCATCGACATACGGGGTCACCAAGGTAGAGTTCTGTAGAACTGTGTAGTGTGCTTCAGACCAAGAATATCCGTCCCTGCATATTATTGAGTTCCCCCCTCCAAGCGTGCCTTTGCCAGTCAGTCTCCCCTCATACCGCGATTTAGGGAGACCTATCTTCTCCAGGCCAGGAATGAAGTCAACACAAAACCCAATGACATCCTCTGTTTGATGGCCCATGGAGATGCTTCCTTCTGGCCTAGCGCGGTTACAGACATATTTCTTTAGGACTCCCATGAACCTCTCAAAGGGGAACATATTTTGTAGAAATACGGGCCCCAGAATGACAATCTCGTCGACTAGATGAACTAGGACGTGCGTCATGATATTGAAGAAGGATGGTGGGAACACCAGCTCGAAACTGACAAGACATTGCGCCACATCACTCCTTAGCCTTGGTATGATTTCTGGATCGATCACCTTCTGAGAGATTGCATTGAGGAATGCACATAGCTTCACAATGGCTAATCGGACGTTTTCCGGTAGAAGCCCCCTCAATGCAACCAGAAGCAGTTGCGTCATAATCACGTGGCAGTCATGAGACTTTAGGTTCTGAAACTTTTTCTCTGGCATATTTATTATTCCCTTTATATTCGACGAGAAGCCAGTCGGGACCTTCATACTGAGCAGGCATTCAAAGAAGATTTCTTTCTCTTCTTTCGTGAGAGCGTAGCTGGCAGGACCTTCATACTGCTTCGGAGGCATGCCGTCTTTTTCGTGCAAACGTTGCAGGTCCTCCCGTGCCTCAGGTGTATCTTTTGTCTTCCCATACACGCCCAAGAAGCCTAGCAGGTTCACGCAAAGGTTCTTCGTCACGTGCATCACGTCGATTGAAGAGCGGACCTCTAGCTCTTTCCAGTAGGGTAGGTCCCAAAATATAGATTTCTTCTTCCACATGGGTGCGTGTCCCTCAACGTCATTCGGAACAGCTAGTCCGCCGGGACCCTTTTCAAAGATTACGTGTAAATCATTGACCATAGCAAGTACGTGATCACCGGTACGCATGGCGTGCTTCTTCCGGTGATCTGCCTCGCCTTTGAAATGCTTGCCTTTCTTTCGACATTGATGGTTGGTCGGAAGAAACCGACGATGGCCCAGGTACACATTCTTCCTGCTTTTGTCCAGGTATATACTTCCAGTGTCATCTAAACAGTGCGTGCATGCGTGGTATCCCTTGTTTGTCTGTCCTGAAAGGTTACTGAGAGCGGGACAATCGTTGATGGTTACAAACAGCAACGCATGCAGGTTAAATTCCTCCTGTTTGCGCTCATCCCACGTACGTACACCGTTTCCAGTCCACAGCTGTAAAAGTTCTTCAACTAATGGCCTTAGGTACACATCAATGTCGTTGCCGGGTTGCTTAGGCCCTTGGATGAGAACTGGCATCATAATGAACTTCCGCTTCATGCACATCCAAGGAGGAAGGTTATACATACATAGAGTCACGGGCCAGGTGCTGTGATTGCTGCTCTGCTCCCCGAAAGGATTAATGCCATCCGCGCTTAAACCAAACCATACGTTCCTTGGGTCAGCTGCAAACTCAGCCCAGTACTTTCTCTCGATTTTTCTCCACTGCGACCCGTCAGCGGGTGCTCTCAACTTCCCTTCTTTGTTACGGTCCTCACTGTGCCATCGCATCAACTTGGCATGCTCTTCGTTCCTGAACAGACGTTTCAACCGTGGTATTATAGGAGCATACCACATCACCTTCGCAGGAACCCTCTTCCTGGGGGGCTCGCCGTCAACATCACCAGGGTCATCTCGTCTGATCTTATACCGTAATGCACCGCATACCGGGCATGCGTTCAGATCCTTGTACGCAACGCGGTAGAGGATGCGGTCATTAGGGCATGCATGTATCTTCTGCACCTCCAATCCTAGAGGGCATACGACCTTCTTTGCTGCGTATGTACTGTCGGGCAATTCGTTATCCTTTGGAAGCTTCTTCTTCAATATTTTCAATAGCTTCTCAAATCCTTTGTCAGGCACAGCATTCTCTGCCTTCCACTGCAGCAATTCCAGTACGGTACCGAGCTTTGTGTTGCCATCTTCGCAATTGGGGTACATCCCTTTTTGTGATCCTCTAACATGCGATCGAACTTCAGCTTCTCCTTTTGACTTTCGCATTGCGTCCTTGCATCGACAATGACCCGGCGGAGATCATCATCATCGGGCACTGGTTCCTCTTCATCTTCAGCAGCTTCCCCCCTTGCAGCATCATTGGGCACATCGTCTGGTTCCTCTTGATCTTCAGCAGCTTCCCCCGTTGCAGCATCACCGTATTCAGGGGGCACATAGTTGTCATCGTCCTCTTCTTCTTCGCCGTCTTCCATCATAACCCCCATTTCTCCGTGCCTCGTCCAAACATTATAGTGTGGCATGAAACCCTTGTAAAGCAGGTGGGCATGAAGGATTTTCCGGTCAGAGTAAGACTTCGTATTCCCACATGTAGGGCATGGACAACACATAAAACCATTCTGCTTGTTTGCCTCAGCCACTTCGAGAAAATCATGCACGCCCTTAATGTACTCGGAGGTGTGTCTGTCACCGTACATCCATTGCCGGTTCATCTGCGTGCATTATATATAATTAAGTGTCAAAAACCATTACAGAACATCATGAATAGATAATTAAGTGACCAAATTAATAGAAGTTCATCATCACATTAGAACCAAAGTACATACATAGTTCTCATCTAACAACATATATATAGCTCTCCAGAGCATCTAATTAATTAAACCATACATTGAAACTATGTAAAACATTTCAATGCGAAAACAAATGCGATCATAATCGCAACCAAGGTAACAATTGATCCAACGGCATAATGATACCAAGCCTCGGTATGAATGGCATATTTTCTAATCTTTCTAATCTTCAAGTGCATTGCATCCATCTTGATCTTGTGATCATCGACGACATCTGCAACATGCAACTCCAATATCATCTTATCCTCCTCAATTTTTTTTATTTTTTCCTTCAAGTAATTGTTTTCTTCTTCAACTAAATTTAACCTCTCGACAATAGGGTCGGTTAGAATTTCCGGTTCAACCACCTCCTAGATAAATAAAATCTATGTCACGCTGGTCGGTATATTTGTCATAAACAATAAATGAATCAAATAGTTATAAAAAGATAATATATACCACATCCGAATCATAGACAGGACGAGGGCCGACGGGGGCGGATACCAAAACCATCGCACTATGTAATAAGAAGGAATAAAATAGTAAGAAAATTAGACAAGTATCTATCTAAAGTAGGAATTTTTTTCTTTCAAAAAGAAGATAAGAACAAGAGGCTCACCACGGTGTTGCCGGCGACGAGATCGGCGCGGGCGGTCAACGGCGGTGAAGACGGGAATGGGACGTGACGGGCCGCTAAACCTAGACAAATCTCGAGGAAAATGGAGCTTTGAGGTCGAGCTTCGAGAGGACAAAGCTTAACTAGTGTGGCTCGGGCATTTCATCGAACACCTCATGTGCATAGGAGGTGAGCTAGAGCACCACAAAGCCCTCCCCTCGCCGGCCAGAGAAAAAACAGAGCACTGGAGTGCTCTGCTCGCGGGCGAGGGATATATATAGGCACCTCATTGGTCCCGGTTCGTGGCATGAACCGGTACTAAATCCGGGCCTTCTGTCCCGGTTCATGCCAAGAACCGGGACAAATGGTTGTGGGCCAGGAGCGAGGACCATTAGTCCCGGTTCGTGGCTCAAGCCGGGACAAATGGTTCCATACGAACCGGGACCAATGCCCACTAGGCCCCGGCCGGCCCCCTGGGCTCACGAACCGGGAAGAATGCCCCCATGGGTCCCGGTTCGTGACTGAACCGGGGCTAATGTGAAAACTGCCCTGTGACCTTTGCCCCGTTTTCTACTAGTGGATGGTCACGGCACCACACCGTCGTCGTTGGAGCACCAGCAGACCAAAATAAGTAAAACCTTCATACGTAGCTTAAAACAGACTACCTTATGATATTTCTTCAGATGTTATCACTGTAATACTACACTTTGTACTATCACCTTCATTACTAAGTGTTTGACTGTCAAGTATAGTAAATAAACATGTTATTGTTGTCACTTTTTAGTGTACTGCGAAAAACTTTTTTTTCCGTAAGAGTGTTTTGTGTAGTGCAACTAAAATGTCACAGAGGGGGTGTTTGTCTATTTGAGATGCACAACACAAAAAGTTTCAACCAAATCGCACAACCTGCGGTTTGAGTTAGGCCCTTGGCAATTTTTAAAGAAATTGTAAGTTTGCCATTTACTCTAGTTTCTCTACTTTTATCAAGTTGCTATTTATTATGCATTGCCTATTACCTACTTGAAACCAACCCAATCCTCCAGAAACCCAAGCGAGGGGGGGGGGGGGTACGCATAGCCCAGTTGAGCCCACTCAAATTTCACTAGAGTTAGCATGTATTTCAAAGAAAATCGGAACTCAATATGGGTCTTAGGTCCACATGCTCCCATTACCTGAGCTTGAACTGTTGACATGTCTCCACCAAAAACATACGGGTCCAAATGGTTTTCACTTTCAATTTCAGAAATATTTCAGCAACAACTGAAATCACCGTAGTGAATTGAGTGATCTCCATTTGCATTTTGTCCAAAGGGCCAAAACATTCACTTGAATTCAACCAAATATTTGGAATTACTGAAAAATATCTTGAAAAATATTGAAATTCCTGTGCACTACTGACATTGTTGAAATATTTTAACCGAAAAAGTGTTTTGTTTACTACCCATAACTAGACCGATACACAGAATTAGAGCTCGCATATCCTGCAAAAAGAAATAAAGCCAGGATCGCAAAGCTCTGGCTGATTGTGTTTTTGTACATTAGGTCGTCAAGCTTTCTGCATGATGTTAGATTAGGACGCCGAATTAGAGACTAGCTTTTACGATTGTACTTAATGAAGCAGATTGACCGACGATATGCCATAACCTGATTTCTTAGCAGGTATCCAATTCTTCTTTACAGGAAATGAGGTTGACATGCAATGCCCTCTCCTATTCAGCCTTGTATGAAGCATCATCCAGTCTAGGCCTGGCATTGTCCTAGAGTATATCCTCAGTTCGATCCTCATTGTGATTTTGCAGCCAGAGCTGAGAAAGGTTGCAAAGGACGTTGTTGCCTTTCGCCATGCAAGACAAGAACGGGTATATATAAATGCCCCTGATGCAGGGATCCCTAACCCTGTGTCCTCCCCATATGAAACAGATGCCACACGAGGGGGAGCAGGGAGAGTTGGCTGTGAACCTGTGATCAAGATTGTGTAGATTGTAGAAGATGTGCAGCTGAATTGCTGGGCAGGGTCTCCTTTGGCAGATGTTGGCGCCGTCCGATACCTGTGTGTGTCAGGGGTTGCCGGTCGGGGATGTGCCAAAGGAAATTTGCCCCGGAATTCATCTGCACAAGCACAGACTGGAGAAGAGAAGATGGGTCACAACTTGCCTATGTGCGAATGTACATTATATATACTTGGTGTTACATTCTGAATGTTTTACAATTCGGTCTGAGTACTCTACAGGTCGTCAACATCAGCTACATCATCATTTATAGATGAAAAATGAGAAGCTGGGCAAAAAGAAAAAGGGAGGTACATCTTCTTGGTTATCTATCTCTACACACCATTAGACTATACTATGCATGTAGCTAAATGTGATGAAACGATATAAGTAGGAAGCAGAACAAATATTCCTCTGTTCTGCTAGTACTTTTTGTTGCCTACTGCATCTAGAAGTTTGTATCTCGGAGGCCTATCAGCACCTTTCCTTGAGTATTCTCTCCATGGCCTAGCAGCTGTTGTCGTTCTGTTCGCTCTCTCTGATGCTTCTTCATCTTCTGTTTGGTTTTGATTAATCAGACTCAGTAAGACAACCATATAGGAATGGATGGACAATAAGAGAACACATTTGTTTCGAGGAAGGTATTGCTATAAGTTATTTTTTTAAATGGATTTTATTGAGGATATATTATTTGCAACAACATAACCAGTGTTCTGGTATCGCGTTGGAGATCCCCAGATATCACTCCAAGGGCTAGTCGCGTCTGAATTGCTTTGGTTTATCATTTGTGTTCTGATTCTTTTCTGTAAAACTCAAATAGGTTTGCATACTTGTTTTAGTTCCTTTGTTAACCAATGACACATCTTACGTTCTGGTCAAATATATTGAAAGTGGAAAATTAAAAAAAATGAAAGTGGGAAACCATCATGATATTCTGAAGGGCATATCCTCATATGGTATCATAAAGATGAACAAAACAGGAAGGGATTATACAAACACTTTTGCTTGTCTCTTTCCCCAACTTGCACTTGCCTGCCTGATAAAAAGCATCTTTAACAAATGTCGTCTTACATGCACCCTCTCTATTCTTCTGGTTTCATTCTGGAGAAGTGAATGTTGACGAGCAGAAGTCTAGCGAATATGGTCAAATGGGTTGTAAATATATAGAGATATCAGATATATAAGAAAGTTCAGTACAACAACCTGAACATGTGCCCTACATCATGAAAATGCCAATAATATATTCAGTAAAATTATTCCGAATCCGAACATCTTGCAAGAACTTCAATATAGTGGTGGGGATAATTGGTAGGCCACAAACTCCTAATGATAAAATAAAGTATCATGGTGGGCATTGTATTCTCACCAACTATCAATGGCATCCTGAATCAACTCCATGCTACCCGTCTAGGAATAGACTCTTGCCCTCCCAAACTCATCCCCAACTTGAAAGACATTGGGGCACACATTGGCACAAACTTTGCATCACACACTCAAAAGAATAAAAAATTGCATCCTAAAACGGAGTGAAATGAAAAAAAAACCCAATACATGCGTCACTAGGAGAAAAAAACACCACAGTACATTTGGTGACGAACTGCACCGAACATGATGTTTAACAGCAGAAAAAACACTAACACGTGGATCTAGAGACTGATTGGTTTGATGCCAAATATTGGCTAGTGCTTGGTTGGTTACCATGTTTACTTGCCAACCTCACAAGAAATTACCAAATTTTGGCAACTTTTGATATTGTCAATTGTTCGCTTGCCAAGTATTGGCAATGCCAAATGTTGGCATCAAACTGATTATCCTCCTAATTACTTTGGTGATGATTCTGACTGGTGGGGCCCGCCCATCAGGTTTGACAAAGAAAACTGCCATGTGGGCATGTTGACTTAGTCTTCTTATTCCTCCTCTTCTCTGGCAGGGGCATTACCTCAAGCACCTCACGTGCGTCAGAAATGGCAGCACCATCCTCGCTCTCGTGCCCGACCCGATTGCTCCGGCGAGTCCAGGACGCCGCGTCCGTCCCTCTGCGTCATCAAATCCATGCACCCACCTGAGCAGCAAGAACTAAGGCTAAATACTCTGAGGGTGTGCACATCCATACGTCCATGGTTTGGACTCCAGGCACAGATGCATACGTGCGCGGCTTGGCCATCCCCTACGGACCCAACTGCATCGCCACGTCTGTGACCCAAGCACTCCGACACCGGCGAGCGACCAGGATGCAACGAGAAGCATTGGAATCATGTTCCATCACAAGTCAAAGTGATCGGTGCAAGCATGCGTCAAGGAGTGAAGCACATCCTGGTAACATGGGACAGACTTGAGGCTAAAGATGGGATATCCCTAAAGATGTCATCGAGATGGAGTCTTTTTTCCCAATGCCGCTCATGCATAAACATGGTTGTGTCAAAATAGCAATTGCGACAGGTTTTTTTCTCACTTCCAAGACATGAAGCTCGGGCAAACAGATGGAGAGACGGTCTGCATATTTGTTTATGTGGGTCATGTCACCACTCACGGCTCTTGTATATAAACAGGAAGAAGGTATATATGATGCTAGGACTAGTAGTTGCAGCTTTACTGATTGCATCAAAAAGATTGAGGGCAAAAAATACATTGTATTTACTTTGTCAAGTACAGTGATTGGAACATTTACAATGCTCATACCCATGAGGATAAAACACACCCACCGTCATCTGTCCTATTTACAAAAAAGTAATGCTACACCTACAGACTAAATCATTACTCCTCAAAAGGATGTTAAAGTACCCGCCTCCTGGGGGTTCGTGTGCGAGAGTGCCGTCCACATGCTGCGGGGGTCTCTCGGGGTTGATACCAGCAACTTGGTATGTCCCGAAAGATGTCAAGGAGCTGGAGTCTTTTTTCCCAATGCCGCTCATAGATAAGCATGGTTGTGTCAATATAGCAATTGCGACAGAGTTTTTTCTCACTTCAAGACATGAATCTCGGGCAAACAGATGGAGAGACGGTCTGCATATTTGTTTATGTGGGTCATGTCACCACTCACGGCTCTAGTATATAAACAGGAGGTATATAGGACTAGTAGTAGTTGCAGCTTTGCTGTATCAAAAAAATTGAGGGCAAAAAAGCCATTGTATTTACTTTTTCAAGTACTCCCACCGATTGGCACATGTACCATGCTCATACCCACAAGGATAAAACACACCCACCAACGAGTCCCGCTGTTATCTACGAAATAGTTATGCTACACCTATAGACTAAATTATTACTCCAATAAAGAATGTTGGAGTATCTGGGACTTAATGGGTGAGAGTGCCCTCGGTACCGTCAGTTCCCAGGTGGCATGCCGTGGGGCCTCTCAGGATTTCTCTGCGGCGTTCAATTTGCCTGGACAGGGCGCACCCGGGCGACCCGCCTCGAAGGTCCATGACAAATGTATCGCGAGCACACGCGGGTCGACCATCCTGTGGGTTTTTCAACTCACTCGCGTGTGAGGTCCCGTGCATGATGGGCCAGTCGGACCCGCCTATTGGTGTCTTCAGCAACACTGGGCTAGTTCAGCCGCGACAAGTGGGGCGTGCACCATGCCACCCTCATGTGTTGCCCCGCACATGCAGGGGGGAGGCCACGGTCTTTTCCTTAAGACGGTTGTGTTGTCTTGTAAGTTCGCTGGTTTATGCCGCAGGCCAGGCGCCACCCACACTGGGCTTCCTCTCGCTTCACTCTATTCCTGCCGGCGGCAAACACAACCACGAGGTGGACATTCTCAGGTGCAATGGCAGGTAGCTGCTGGCCCACCAAGGGTGGAACAAGTCATCACCATGGAGGCCGGCATGGCGCCAACATGGCATGTCATTGATGATGAAATATTACTGTTGGCATCGGACACATGGCAAGCCATCAGTATTTGTATTGCAGTATTTGCATTACGAGTGGCATGGGCCCCCAACACCACCACTTTTTTTATCAATGGCGCCATATTGATGGTGTGGGGTGCCCAAGCCACCAAGGCATTTTTTGCCACGTCACCACTGGGCTTTTCTGTACTATAGTGTTATAGAGTGCAAACTGAACGTAACTCAGATGGTTATGTTCCTTGTGGTCGAATCAACCCATCAGGGTTCAAGTCTTAGACTTGACACTCGTGGTCACACTATTCTGGATTTATTTTAAATCTTTCGGCAATGTGCGTTCAGTGGGGGCAGAAGTTCCCGTCGACTATGAAGGCATCTTTGTCGACTTCATTAATCTCAAGATATTATTCCATCTCAGTATTTTAGAGGTTCTCAAAGGAGTAGGATGTGCGTATGTGCGTTCATATGGTTGAATGTATGTCATGTTGTGAGCATCTACAAGGTACGTACCTTATGTAAGTTGATTCAATTATCTCTCTCACGATACAAATCTGGAGAAGTTTGGGGCGAGGACGGGAAGAATAGAGCGGAAGGCCAGGAGGAAGGAAGAGTGGGAAGGGAAAAGAGCCTTTCAGTCTTTACATTACCGTAACCCCACACACAAGAGCATAGCTCGAGGTGGCTGAGTCGAACCTGGAGCTGGACCTTCTCTTCCTCTTAGCACGTGCCACGCCAGTAGTTACTGATGGGCCTCCATGTGTAGCCAGCGCAAAGTCATTTTGCGCGGTTGGTACATCTGAGGTCATCCATTTTTTCTGAGATTTGTGAGACTGTATGGCCCACCTAGATGTATATTATTAGTATATTCCTTGTATCTTCCTTTTTAGTTAAATCAGTGACCAAGCATTAGATGGTCTCTGCTCTCACTCTACCTACAGAACAAATCCATAGACTTTATTTTCTCAGACAATTTAAATCAACCATATCTTTTAAACAATACACTCGTTTTTGAAACATTTTATATATTTGGACTCGTGGCGTCAAGAACTTCAAAATTAGACCAATTTTGGATACATTTCGAACACATTCAATTTTTGATGTTACACATTTCATATGTGAAATAAACCCATTTCACTAGAAAAATCTAAAACAAACCTATTTCATTAGAAATATGTGAAAATAAAATTTTCACATAAACCTATTTAACTCAAATATCAACTTGTGAAACTAATTATTTGGAAGTGTGTAACATTTTATTTCGAAAGAGTAAAATATGTTATTTCAAAAACGTGCAATTGAAATAGATGTGATTTATGTGAAACAAGCCGGTCAAAAGTAAAATGCATCTACTGAAAGTGAAAAAAAATGTGAAACTAAAATCTCAACTTGTGAATTTGAAAATTATGAAATGTATAACGGTTTACTTCAAAAGAGCAAAATATGCTTCTTCAATTATGTGAAATTGAAATAGATGAAATTTTTTGAAACAAGCTAGTGCAAAGTGAAATGTAGGTTCTGAAAGTGAAAACCAATATGGACTGAAATGTTAACTTATGAAACTGATTTTTTTTAATGTGTAACAGTTTATTTCAAAAAAAAGTGAAAGACCATCTTATTTAAAAAATATGCAATTGAAATATATGCGTTTTTATGAAACAAGTCAATGGAAAGTGAAATGTAGGTTCTGAAAGTGAAAAATTATATGAAACTGAAATGTTAACTTGGGAAACTGATTATTTTCAAATGTGTAAAAGTTTATTTCAAAAGAGTGAAGCATGTTATTTCAAACATGTGCAATTGCAATATATGTGTTTTTTGTGAAACAAGCCAGCGCAAAGTGAAATGTAAGTTCTGAAAGTAAAACAATATGAAGTGAAAAATCAACTTGTTAAACCGATTATTTTGAAACGTGTAACATTTTATTTCAAGAGTGTGAAACATGTTATTTTAAAAAAATGTGCAATTGTAATATATGTGATATTTGTCAAGCTAGTGAAAAGTAAGATATAGCTTTTGAAAGTGAAAAACAATATGAACTGAAATGTCTACTTCTGAAAGTGATCATTTGCAAATGTAAGATGGTTTATTTTAAAATTATTAAATATGATCTTCCAAAAATGTGTAATTGAAGTAGATATGATTTATCTGAAACAGGCAAGTGAAAAGTGAAATTTAAGTTCTGAAAGTGAAAAACTACATAAAATTGAAATTTGAACTTGTGGAACTAATTGAAAACATTTTATTCATAAGATTTCAAGCGGGTGAAATATGTGAAATGTGTTTCATGAATTTTAAACTCGTTTTAAATGTATCCAAAATCGGTCTTGTTTTAAAGGTCTTTGCGACATGAGTTCAAATATATATAAATCGGAAGTTTGGTTTAAGAGATATGAATGATTTTCAGTTAGCAAAGGTGAAATAAATGGATGGATTATTTTGGGAGAGAGAAGAGAGAGAATGGGAAGCTCATGCATGCAATACCATGTGTTATCTGACCAAAAGCTGACATTGGTGGAACCCGTGTACACTATCTGCAGGTTGTATCTATGTATTGCTGAAACAGAATGCTTTGCTCTTTATACTGCACTAATCTTCAGATTGCAATGAGTGGCTTCAGATCTATCAGCACATGCCGGAACCGCTCAATTTTCCATTTTGGTGTAGCCAGGGTTGTGACACTACGTTCGTACTATGTTAAAAAAAAATCATCGACTGTGACTCCATGTATGACGCTGGCGGACTAACACGTATAAATGTCGGAGAAGAAAAAAATGGTGTGTCTGAATCAAAGAACACGAACAAGTCCCCGCGCGTGAGAGAGGAGGGTCCATCCGTGCAGGGAACCAAAAGCCAGCCCGCGGAACATGCTCTCAGATATCCAATGGAACAATAATTTCCTTTCTTGCTCGCAGATTGCATCGTCTTCCGCCTTTCCGCGATTCAGTTCCATCTTTATGCCACTAAAGGTATGTACAGTGGTTGATAAGACATTCTTATCTTAAGTCTTGCATGTAATTTAGAGATGACAACAAAAACATGTCTACAATGGTTATCTCTTAGCTTTATCTTAAATAACTAATTATTCCTAAAAACACGGTGAGACATATTGTGCTAAGAGATCATCTCTTAAATAGGAGAAGACAAGTCTTTTCTTATGATTTCTCTCTCCTTCACCTCAATATTTATCCTACGTGGCACTCATAAGATAACATCATTGTATTCCCTATCAAATCTGCAGGGCTTGTCTCTCTGAACTCGCTAGTCCAGAGAGGTGTTTGCGATAAAACAGTGACACGTCAAGATCCCACTAAAAAATGGCATGTCCAGCTTTGGGTCACCGGCTCTTTTCTCATAACTGTTTTTGTTTACTTCGTATTTTATAGAGATGGCGAGAGAAAGAGACAGGGTCCCATTGAAATTGTCCAATATGTGTATTACTTATTTTTAGGGATGAGACCGGATTGGATTCGGACAGGTAATCATTTTACTGTATCATATTTCCTATTCAGTTTTGAATTTGGAAGCTAAATGAATGCGGATTCCAGTACTGGATTATGTTGATTCAGGCACGGAACGGCGTCAGATCGGAAATGATCATTTACCATATTCATATACATGGAATATATAAATGCTTTAAATAAAATTATACATAAACACTAGATGGTATTAAAATAAGCCAAATAAATCACTAACAATCATATGTTTGTATCATAAGTAAAGATAGCATTCATGTATTGCTAGCTAATACTAAAAACTTCACCCATAAATCGGTTTAGGAATTTAAAAGGTTGATTACCCGTCTAAAAAACGGATTATCCTACTGCATCGTATATTAGTAATACCATATCCTATACCGTATCCTATCAATCGGTCTCGTATTCAGATCAGATTGTTGTCGGATGTCAAAATCTCTTACCGTACCCTATAAAAACAGATTCAGGAACAGTTTTGAATGAAAATTATCCTAATCACTTTGGAGTTGTGCCAAATAATAGTTGATTTTTTCATCACAAATGTTTTGTTGTTGTTGTGCTAAATCATAGTTGAATTTTGTCTTTTATTTTATTAGATTAGTTTAAGAAAATGTTTACAATATATTTATAGCATTAGTTCATAAATTATGTATACATCTGGATTTATTTATGTGCCCTTGTCCATAGTATTTGGTAGAGCATACTAGATTGCACAAATCAAATACATTGTTTGATACAAGTTTCTAGTGCAAGAGTATCAAATTTAGGAGTAAATAAATAATGAATTCTAGTTCACTGCAACAAAAATTAATGAACTCTAGAGTGTGTATGAGTTGCCAACATTAGGTTTCCCCTCAAGCCCCTTCTACAGTCTCGCTCATTGGCGGTACTCCTTGTTGGGGAACATAGTAATTTCAAAAAAATTCCTACGCACACGCAAGATCATGGTGATGCATAGCAACGAGAGGGGAGAGTGTTGTCCACGTACCCTCGTAGACCGACAGCGGAAGCGTTATCACAACGCGGTTGATGTAGTCGTACGTCTTCACGATCCGACCGATCAAGTACCGAACGTACGGCACCTCCGAGTTCTACACACGTTCAGCTCGATGACGTCCCTCGAACTCCGATCCAGCCGAGTGTTGAGGGAGAGTTTCGTCAGCACGACGGCGTGGTGACGATGATGATGTTCCACCGACGCAGGGCTTCGCCTAAGCTCCGCAACGGTATTATCGAGGTGTAATATGGTGGAGGGTGGCACCGCACACGGCTAAGAGATCTCAAGGATCAATTGTTGTGTCTCTGGGGTGCCCCCCTGCCCCCGTATATAAAGGAGCAAGGGAGGAGGAGGCCGGCCCTAGGAGGGGGCGCACCAAGTGTGTAGTCCTACTAGGACTCCCTAGTCCTAGTAGGATTCCACCTCCCATATGGAATAGGAAAAGAGGAAGGGAAAAAGAGAAGGAAGGAAGGGGGCGCCCCCCTTCCCTAGTCCAATTCGGACCAGACCAAGGGGAGGGGTGCGGCCACCCTTGAGGCCCTTTTTCTTCTTTCCCGTATGGCCCAATAAGGCCCAATACGTATTCCCGTAACTCTCCGGTACTCCAAAAAATACCCGAATCACTCGGAACCTTTCCGAAGTCCGAATATAGTCGTCCAATATATCGATTTTTACGTCTCGACCATTTCGAGACTCCTCGTCATATCCCCGATCTCATCCGGGACTCCGAACTCCTTCGGTACATCAAAACTCAATAAAACTGTCATCGTAACGTTAAGCGTGCGGACCCTACGGGTTCGAGAACTATGTAGACATGACCGAGACACGTCTCCGGTCAATAACCAATAGCGGGACCTGGATGCCCATGTTGGCTCCTACATATTCTACGAAGATCTTTATCGGTCAGACCGCATAACAACATACGTTGTTCCCTTTGTCACCGGTATGTTACTTGCCCGAGATTTGATCGTCGGTATCTCGATACCTAGTTCAATCTCGTTACCGGCAAGTCTCTTTACTCGTTCCGTAACACATCATCCCGCAACTAACTCATTAGTCACAATGCTTGCAAGGCTTATAGTGATGTGCATTACCGAGTGGGCCCAGAGATACCTCTCCGACAATCGGAGTGACAAATCCTAATCTCGAAATACGCCAACCCAACAAGTACCTTTGGAGACACCTGTAGAGCACCTTTATAATCACCCATTTACGTTGTGACGTTTGGTAGCACACAAAGTGTTCCTCCGGTAAACGGGAGTTGCATAATCTCATAGTCATAGGAACATGTATAAGTCATGAAGAAAGCAATAGCAACATACTAAACGATCGGGTGCTAAGCTAACCGAATGGGTCAAGTCAATCACGTCATTCTCCTAATGAGGTGATCTCGTTAATCAAATGACAACTCATGTCTATGGCTAGGAAACATAACCATCTTTGATTAACGAGCTAGTCAAGTAGAGGCATACTAGTGACACTCTGTTTGTCTATGTATTCACACATGTATTATGTTTCCGGTTAATACAATTCTAGCATGAATAATAAACATTTATCATGATATAAGGAAATAAATAATAACTTTATTATTGCCTCTAGGGCATATTTCCTTCAGTCTCCCACTTGCACTAGAGTCAATAATCTAGTTCACATCGCCATGTGATTTAACATGAATAGTTCACATCACCATGTGATTAACACCCATAATTCACATCGTCATCTGACCATCACCCAAAGGGTTTACTAGAGTCAGTAATCTAGTTCACATCGCTATGTGATTAACACCCAAAGAGTACTAAGGTGTGATCATGTTTTGCTTGTGAGATAATTTTTGTCAACGGGTCTGTCACATTCAGATCCGTAAGTATTTTGCAAATTTCTATGTCTACAATGCTCTGCATGGAGCTACTCTAGCTAATTGCTCCCACTTTCAATATGTATCTAGACCGAGACTTAGAGTCATCTAGATTAGTGTCAAAACTTGCATCGACGTAACCTTTTACGACGAGCCTTTTGTCACTTCCATAATCGAGAAACATATCCTTATTCCACCAAAGATAATTTTGACCGCTGTCCAGTGATCTACTCCTAGATCACTATTCTACTCCCTTGCCAAAATCAGTGTAGGGTATACAATAGATCTGGTACACAGCATGGCATACTTTACAGAACCTATGGCCAAGGCATAGGGAATGACTTTCACTCTCTTTCTATCTTCTGCCGTGGTCGGGCTTTGAGTCTTACTCAATTTCACACCTTGTAACACAGGCGAGAACTCTTTCTTTGACTGTTCTATTTGAACTACTTCAAAATCTTGTTAAGGTATGTACTCATTGAAAAAACTTATCAAGCGTCTTGATCTATCTCTATAGATCTTGATGCTCAATATGTAAGCAGCTTCACCGAGGTCTTTCTTTGAAAAACTCCTTTCAAACACTCCTTTATGCTTTGCAGAATAATTCTACATTATTTCTGATCAACAATATGTCATTCACATATACTTATCAGAAATGCTGTAGTGCTCCCACTCACTTTCTTGTAAATACAGGCTTCACCGCAAGTCTGTATAAAACTATATCCTTTGATCAACTTATCAAAGTGTATATTCCAACTTCGAGATGCTTGCACCAGTCCATAGATGGATCGCTGGAGCTTGCATATTTTGTTAGCACCTTTAGGATTGACAAAACCTTCTGGTTGCATCATATACAACTCTTCTTTAATAAATCCATTAAGGAATGCAGTTTTGTTTATCCATTTGCCATATTTCATAAAATGCGGCAATTGCTAACATGATTCAGACAGACTTAAGCATAGATACGAGTGAGAAACTCTCATCGTAGTCAACACCTTGAACTTGTCGAAAAACCCTTTTGCGACAATTCTAGCTTT
Organism: Triticum aestivum; assembly: GCF_018294505.1. Classification (NCBI taxonomy): domain Eukaryota; kingdom Viridiplantae; phylum Streptophyta; class Magnoliopsida; order Poales; family Poaceae; genus Triticum; species Triticum aestivum. The sequence goes on from NC_057796.1 coordinate 440,689,798, forward strand.
GTAGATAGTAACACCACTATGAGCGTCCGTCTTCCTCTTGAAGATCCATTTAATCTCAATGGCTTGCCGATCATTGGGAAGTCAATCAAAGTCCATACTTTGTTCTCATACATGGATCTCATCTCAGATTTCATGGCCTCAAGCCATTTTGCGGAATCTGGGCTCACCATCGCTTCTTCATAGTCCGTAGGTTCGTCATGGTCTAGTAACATAACCTCCAGAACAGGATTACCGTACCACTCTGGTGCGGATCTTACTCTGGTTTACCTACGAGGTTTGGTAATAACTTGATCTGAAGTTTCATGATCATTATCATTAACTTCCTCACTAATTGGTGTAGGTGTCGCAGAAACTGATTTCTGTGATGATCTACTTTCCAATAAGGGAGCAGCTACAGTTACCTCATCAAGTTCTACTTTCCTCCCACTCACATCTTTCGAGAGAAACTCCTTCTCTAGAAAGGATCCATTCTTAGCAACGAATGTCTTGCCTTCGGATCTGTGATAGAAGGTGTACCCAACTGTCTCCTTTGGGTATCCTATGAAGACACATTTCTCCGATTTGGGTTTGAGCTTATCAGAATGAAACTTTTTCACATAAGCATCGCAACCCCAAACTTTAAGAAACGACAACTTTGGTTTCTTGCCAAACCACAGTTCATAAGGCGTCGTCTCAACGGTTTTTGATGGTGCCCTATTTAACGTGAATGTAGCTGTCTCTAATGCATAACCTCAAAACGATAGTGGTAAATTGATAAGAGACATCATAGATTGCACTATATCCAATAAAGTACGGTTATGACGTTCGGACACACCATTATGCTGTGGTGTTCCAGGTGGCGTGAGTAGTGAAACTATTTCACATTGTTTTAACTGAAGGCCAAACTCGTAACTCAAATACTCTTCTCTACGATCAGATCGTAGAAACTTTATTTTTCTTGTTACGATGATTTTCCACTTCACTCTGAAATTGTTTGAACTTTTCAAATGTTTCAGACTTGTGTTTCATCAAGTAGATATACCCATATCTGCTCAAATCATCTGTGAAGGTCAGAAAATAACGATATCCGCCACGAGCCTCAATATTCATCGGACCACATACATCTGTATGTATGATTTCCAACAAATCTGTTACTCTCTCCATAGTTCCGGAGAACGGCGTTTTAGTCATCTTGCCCATGAGGCACGGTTCGCAAGCATCAAGTGATTCCAAAATCCCATCAGTATGGAGTTTCTTCATGCGCTTTACACCAATATGACCTAAACGGCAGTGCCACAAATAAGTTGCACTATCATTATTAACTTTGCATCTTTTGGCTTCAATATTATGAATATGTGTATCACTACGATCGAGATCCAACAAACCATTTTCGTTGGTGTGTATGACCATAGAAGGTTTTATTCATGTAAACAGAACAATAATTATTCTCTAATTTAAATGAATAACCGTATTGCAACAAACATGATCAAATCATATTCATGCTCAACGTAGACACCAAATAAGACTTATTTAGTTTCAACACTAATCCCGAAAGTATAGGGAGTGTGCGATGATGATCATATCAATCTTGGAACTACTTCCAACACACATCGTCACCTCGCCTTTTACTAGTCTCTGTTTATTCTGCAACTTCCGTTTCGAGTTACTACTCTTAGCAACTGAACCAGTATCAAATACCGAGGGGTTGCTATAAACACTAGTAAGTACACATCAATAACATGTATATCCAATATACCTTTGTTCACTTTGCCATCATTCTTATCCACCAAATACTTGGGGTAGTTCCGCTTCCAGTGACCAGTCCCTTTGCAGTAGAAGCACTTAGTCTCAGGCTTAGGACCAGACTTAGGCTTCTTCACTTGAGCAGCAACTTGCTTGCCGTTCTTCTTGAAGTTCCCTTCTTCCCTTTGCCCTTTTCTAGAAACTAGTGGTCTCGTCAACCATCAACACTTGATGTTTTTCTTGATTTCTACCTTCGTCGATTTCAGCATCACAAAGAGCTCGGGAATTACTTTCGTCATCCCTTGCATACTATAGATCATCACGAAGTTCTACTAACTTGGTGATGGTGACTAGAGAATTCTGTCAATCACTATTTTGTCTGAAAGATTAACTCCCACTTGATTCAAGCGATTGTAGTACCCAGACAATCTGAGCACATGCTCACTGCTTGAGCTATTCTCCTCCATCTTTTAGCTATAGAACTTGTTGGATACTTCATATATCTCAACTCGGGTATTTTCTTGAAATATTAACTTCATCACCTGGAACATCTCATATGGTCCATGACGTTAAAAACGTCTTTGAAGTCCCGATTCTAAGCCGTTAAGCATGGTGCACTAAACTATCAAGTAGTCGTCATATTGAGCTAGCCAAACGTTCATAACGTCTGCATCTGCTCCTGCAATAGGTCTATCACCTAGCGGTGCATCAAGGACATAATTTTTCTGTGCAGCAATGAGGATAATCCTCAGATCACGGATCCAATCCGCATCTTTGCTACTAACATCTTTCAACATAATTTTTCTCTAGGAACATATCAAAAATAAACACAGGGAAGCAACAACACGAGCTATTGATCTACAACATAATTTGCAAAATACTATCAGGACTAAGTTCATGATAAATTTAAGTTCAATTAATCATATTACTTAAGAACTCCCACTTAGATAGACATCCCTCTAATCCTCTAAGTGATCACGTGATCCATATCAACTAAACCATGTCCGATCATCACGTGAGATGGAGTAGTTTCAACGGTGAACATCACTATGTTGATCATATCTACTATATGATTCACGCTCGACCTTTCGGTCTCCGTGTTCCGAGGCCATATCTGTTATATGCTAGGCTCGTCAAGTTTAACCTGAGTATTCCGCGTGTGCAACCGTTTTGCACCCGTTGTATTTGAACGTAGAGCCTATCACACCCGATCATCACGTGGTGTCTCAGCACGAAGAACTTTCGCAACGGTGCATACTCAGGGAGAACACTTATACTTTGATAATTTAGTGAAGGATCATCTTATAATGCTACCGTGAAACAAAGCAAGATAAGATGCATAAAGGATTAACATCACATGCAATCAATATAAGTGATACGATATGGCCATCATCATCTTGTGCTTGTGATCTCCATCTCCGAAGCACCGTGCTTGTGATCTCCATCTCCGAAGCACCGTCATGATCACCATCGTCACCGGCGCGACACCTTGATCTCCATCGTAGTATCGTTGTCGTCTCGCCAACTTATTGCTTTTACGACTATCGCTACCGCTTAGTGATAAAGTAAAACTATTACATGGCAATTGCATCTCATACAATAAAGCGACAACCATATGGCTCCTGCCAGTTGCCGATAACTCGGTTACAAAACATGATCATCTCATACAACAAATTATATCACATCATGTCTTGACCATATCACATCACAACATGCCCTGCAAAAACAAGTTAGACGTCCTCTACTTTGTTGTTGCATGTTTTACGTGGCTGCTACGGGCTTAGCAAGAACCGTTCTTACCTACGCATCAAAACCACAACGATAGTTTGTCAAGTTGGTGCTGTTTTAACCTTCGCAAGGACCGGGCGTAGCCACACTCGGTTCAACTAAAGTGAGAGAGACAGACACCCGCCAGTCACCTTTAAGCAACGAGTGCTCGCAACGGTGAAACCAGTCTCGCGTAAGCGTACGCGTAATGTCGGTCCGGGCCGCTTCATCTCACAATACCGCTGAACCAAACTATGACATGCTGGTAAGCAGTGTGACTTATATCGCCCACAACTCACTTGTGTTCTACTCGTGCATAGCATCAACGCATAAAACCAGGCTCGGATGCCACTGTTGGGGAACGTAGTAATTTCAAAAAAATTCCTACGCACACGCAAGATCATGGTGATGCATAGCAACGAGAGGGGAGAGTGTTGTCCACGTACCCTCGTAGACCGACAGCGGAAGCGTTATCACAACGCGGTTGATGTAGTCGTACGTCTTCACGATCCGACCGATCAAGTACCGAACGTACGGCACCTCCGAGTTCTACACACGTTCAGCTCGATGACGTCCCTCGAACTCCGATCCAGCCGAGTGTTGAGGGAGAGTTTCGTCAGCACGACGGCGTGGTGACGATGATGATGTTCCACCGACGCAGGGCTTCGCCTAAGCTCCGCAACGGTATTATCGAGGTGTAATATGGTGGAGGGTGGCACCGCACACGGCTAAGAGATCTCAAGGATCAATTGTTGTGTCTCTGGGGTGCCCCCCTGCCCCCGTATATAAAGGAGCAAGGGAGGAGGAGGCCGGCCCTAGGAGGGGGCGCACCAAGTGTGTAGTCCTACTAGGACTCCCTAGTCCTAGTAGGATTCCACCTCCCATATGGAATAGGAAAAGAGGAAGGGAAAAAGAGAAGGAAGGAAGGGGGCGCCCCCCTTCCCTAGTCCAATTCGGACCAGACCAAGGGGAGGGGTGCGGCCACCCTTGAGGCCCTTTTTCTTCTTTCCCGTATGGCCCAATAAGGCCCAATACGTATTCCCGTAACTCTCCGGTACTCCGAAAAATACCCGAATCACTCGGAACCTTTCCGAAGTCCGAATATAGTCGTCCAATATATCGATTTTTACGTCTCGACCATTTCGAGACTCCTCGTCATATCCCCGATCTCATCCGGGACTCCGAACTCCTTCGGTACATCAAAACTCAATAAAACTGTCATCGTAACGTTAAGCGTGCGGACCCTACGGGTTCGAGAACTATGTAGACATGACCGAGACACGTCTCCGGTCAATAACCAATAGCGGGACCTGGATGCCCATGTTGGCTCCTACATATTCTACGAAGATCTTTATCGGTCAGACCGCATAACAACATACGTTGTTCCCTTTGTCACCGGTATGTTACTTGCCCGAGATTTGATCGTCGGTATCTCGATACCTAGTTCAATCTCGTTACCGGCAAGTCTCTTTACTCGTTCCGTAACACATCATCCCGCAACTAACTCATTAGTCACAATGCTTGCAAGGCTTATAGTGATGTGCATTACCGAGTGGGCCCAGAGATACCTCTCCGACAATCGGAGTGACAAATCCTAATCTCGAAATATGCCAACCCAACAAGTACCTTTGGAGACACCTGTAGAGCACCTTTATAATCACCCATTTACGTTGTGACGTTTGGTAGCACACAAAGTGTTCCTCCGTTAAACGGGAGTTGCATAATCTCATAGTCATAGAAACATGTATAAGTCATGAAGAAAGCAATAGCAACATACTAAACGATCGGGTGCTAAGCTAACGGAATGGGTCAAGTCAATCACGTCATTCTTCTAATGAGGTGATCCCGTTAATCAAATGACAACTCATGTCTATGGCTAGGAAACATAACCATCTTTGATTAACGAGCTAGTCAAGTAGAGGCATACTAGTGACACTCTGTTTGTCTATGTATTCACATATGTATTATGTTTCCGGTTAATACAATTCTAGCATGAATAATAAACATTTATCATGATATAAGGAAATAAATAATAACTTTATTATTGCCTCTAGGGCATATTTCTTTCACTCCTTTGTACATACAATTGCTTAATTAGGGGTCGACAGTTAGTCATGGTCACATGCCTATTGTCTATGAAAATCATATTATTTTTTTGTAATATGCCTGAATATGTAGAATTGAAACAATAAATTATTGTAAGCTAGCCACAATGTGTACTCTGCCTAGAGATACCAGCAATTTTGGCAATACCCACTTGAAACCAACCCATATGCTCCCATTTATATGAGTGGCTGACATGTCTCAGGTACTTAATATCTTTAGATTTATTCTTTTTTGTGGGGAGATTTGTAGAAGTAGTTTTCTCCTTAAAAAATATGGGTCCATGTGATTTTCACTTACAATTTCAGAAATATTTCAGCAACAACCGAAATTATCACAATTACTAGTGATTCAGTTTGCATTCTGGCCAAAGGGCCGAAACATTCACTTGAATTCAACCAAGTATTTGGAACTTCTTAAAGATACTTAAATTCATATGTACTATTAAAATTATTGAAAGATTTTAACTGAAAGGTATATATTTTAGTGTCTACAAAAATTCGGTGAACGTCATCGACGTCTCATCTCACTACAAGTGAAAACCATCTGTTGAAACCAACAGACTCAACAAGATTTGCATATTCACAGGCTACCTAAAATCAAACATCGACCCTTAAATTATACATGTACAATCCTGCTATATTGCTTGAACTTGCTATTACTGCACTAGTAGTCATGACCCTCTAATATGAACTAGCATGGTGTCCACACGATTGTGAGGAGAATGGTTCTAGTTACCTCTGAAAAAGGCCTGGCGTATTTATTTAATCAAGATTTTCTATTATTATGCGCAATAATACGGGGGACTGCACATCATTAGATATAGCAGATGGAATTTACAGGACACTACACAACATTAGATCGATACACAGAATTAAAGCTTGCATATCCCGCAAAAAGAAATAGAGAAAGGGTCGCAAAGCTCTTGCTGATTGTGTTTTCGTACATTAGGTAGTCAGGCTTTTTGTACTTTTTTTAGACAGTAAAACTGATTCTAAAGCGAGTCCTTTCAGCGTTTCACATTTCTGGCCGTCCATTTTGCCGATCTGATCGCTACTGTCCGTCAGATCTGCTCCAGCTACCTCCTGGGCCAGCTATCCTAAGAGCAACTCTAGCAGACCCCGCATCCCATCCCGACCCGTAAAATAACCGCCAAAATGCGGGCCGGGGCGGAAAAACCCGCCCGATCAGACGCCGCATCCCGCCCCGGCCCGCAAAAAATTTTAGGGGGCGCGGCAAAATCCCGAGCCCAACCCGGGAAAACGCGGGTTTCCCCCTCGCGGCTGCGGTGCCCTGCATATAAGCGGAAGCGGTTGGTGGGGGGACATTTCATCCCGCGCTTTCTCCCACCAACCACCTCTCCTCTCCCCTCTCGCGCCGCCGCCGGCCGCCGCCTAAGATTCCGGCGACCGCAGCCGGCAGGAGCACGCCGGAAGGCCGCCACGCGCACGAGGCCTCCCCCTGCGTCGGCAGGCCGCCGGATTTGCAGATCTGCGGTAGTTCATCGCGGGCCGCCGGATTTGGCTTTTTCCGGCCGCCGGTTGCTGCCCCAAGCTATGGAGTGGTCAGGGAGCCTCTCCCGCAGCCCAGGCAAGGGCGCATCGCCGCATGCAGGTGCGAGTTCGTCCGCCTGCCGTCGCCGAAGGTTTGCGGGCATGGACTCGTCCGGCCGTCCACCGGGCTCGGCGCTCGCGCAGCGTCTTTGTTGGTTGCCGATGCCGCTCATAGAGTGTGACGACTGCACGCGGAAAGTGTTGCGGCTCACTTCGAGCACGCCGAAGCACCCCCGATGGGTGTTCTTCAAATGCGAAAACGACGGGGTACGTGCACTTGCGGTAGCTCGTTTCACAGTTCATTCTTTAGCTAAACTGCGGTGGCTGACTTCGAGCTTGCTCATTCTTTTGTGTAGGACGAAGGATACTCATTTTGGTTTTGGGAAGGGCAATACATTGATTTGTTGATAGAAAGAAATTTAATAGATGTTAGTGCACTCCTTGGTACAATCGAAGGCAATGATGCGGCTGCATGTGCAACTAGAGGGGAAGCAACATCTACTTCTTCCGAACCAAAGATGAAGAAAGAAGAATGCAAAATCAAGAATCCACAGATCAACAACGAATGCATGGAGAAGATATTAGTCCAACTAGTGAGAACAGTTATGGAAATTGGAAATCTTCTAAAATGCATTCTTGTAGTTCTTGTTTTCTTTGGGCTTGCTATTCTAGCAAAGATTTGGTGATGCTTTTTGTATCCAATGTTGTCATAAAACAAAGCAACGCAATATGCTAGATCAAATTGAGTTGCAAATTTAAGTTTTGCGGGCTGGGGGTAAATGCGCCAGATCAGACGCCGCAACCCCAACCCGTAAAAAAGCATATTCTGGGAATATCCTTTTTTACGGGTCCATTATGCGGGGTTTGCAACTGCGGCCGTTCGCGCCGACCCGCAAAGACGTTTTTCCGCGAACTGCAAAACCGTTTTACGGGTCGGGAGGATGCGGGGTCTGCTAAAGTTGCTCTAAGGGGCTGCTGCTCCAGAAGAAAAAACTGAGCCCTCTCGTATATTGGGCCTCTTTTGCCAGCCCGGTTAGCTACTGAGGACGGTCCAATTTATGGCTCGACATACCAGAAACTGATCGATCGATGCTCGATACAGAGGGGATCCAGCCACGCTTGATGCGGGGCGACGAGGGCTGATCCACAGATCCAGCCGACGTGCGCGATGTGGGCGATCGGTCTTCGAGTCCAGGTTCTCGCAGGCGAAGAGGCGAGCTGGGCAAGCAATGCCAGCGACACGGTCCCTTCTTCGGGCTTCAAGGACCGCACTCCTGAATCGGCGTTCGGCTATTGGATGAGTGAAACTGATCCGCTGTCATTTTGAGGAAACAATCAATCTTCAGTTTCTGTGGGCATTCATGGAGGATGATGTGCCTTTCAGCTTTCCTAAGTCCTAACAAACTGCGTCTGTATAAATGCTTCATCATCCGACAGTCTCGCGCCACCGATGTAGCTGGAGGCTGGAGGTTCCGTCACCGGACAAGTAATTCTTCCAGCCCAACGATTACATTGTGCTAATATCCTCGCAATCCCTATTTGTGTACAGGTGGTTTTCATAGTGTCCATGGTCGATTTGATTTGGCAAATCGTGGAAATCTGTTTTCATGTTTGATTTGGGGAATTCTTCGCTTTACAATCTCTTATGGCTGCTGGACCTTCACCTGTATGATTATTTAATTCTTATGCAAGAACCGTTCAAGCCAGAAATCCCGAAGCTGAGGAAAAACGTCCCCTTCCTTTCGCAAAACTGCCTGAAGTTCATCACTTGGAACGAGTAAGGAATCACTTCCAACAAATCTGCTGCATATATCGCCGCAGATCAATATACGTACATTTTGTAGTTGCCAATTCTAAATTGAATGCTCACTAACTACTGCAATCTCGCTCATGTACCCATATTTTAGTCATCCTTTCCTGACGCCATACAACTTTTGATTCCATAATTTGGTAGCAGCAAAAGCCAATGTTTCTAGACATTTGTTGTTAACACACAGCACTTGAACACTTTGATTGACTTTCTACTCTACTGGTGCTGTCCATGTGTCAGACTCAGATATAAGATGTTGTGTTGATATAGAAGTACTTCGAAGCTGTGTTTTGATTTTTGGCCGAAAAAAGGGATTTGGGCCTGGGGCGAAAAAAATTCTCAAACCGAAAATCAAAACACTGCTTCCAAGTAAGGGTAATCTATACGCAGAAAATAGAGGTTCTATGGACAGACTGCGTGTTACCCAAATCATGCATTGGAAAGTGTATGCCAAGATGCTATCACACAGCTGATGACACAATGTAATGTTGAGGTCGATGACACAAATACAGTTAAGTTACTGCTCCCCATAGAAAATTATATGGAGCAGCAACCTTTCTGAACATATTCAAAGAAAAGGATGGAGTTGGCATGAGGTATATAGCTTCGAAAAAACAATCACGCAACATTAAAATGCAGTACAGTGGACTTGTTCTAGCTACAGAACAAAAAGGAGAGCTTGTTGTCGCACTTGCAGATTTAGCATCAATGGAACTTATTGCTGGTATTTTGTCGACCAAACCAGAACATGTAAGTGCACAACATCATATACTAAATAGCTTTGGGAATCGGTTTTCACACTACTAACAACTTCAGTTGGAAACTTTTCCAGGAAGGATATTGACTGTGGCCATTTGGAGCGCTCGTAACTGATATTCAAGATATCTTCTCCAACATATGACTAATGAATCCTTCAATATTTGCATACATGAAAGGTTACACATTGTCTTATTTTTCCAAGTAGTTTGCATATTATTTAGCTCAATAAAAGTGTACTGTTTCAGAACATATATTTGTGTGTTAGGAGTAATGCACATGAATGTCAAACTGACCTAGATGGAAGAGACCGCAAAGATTATAAATCTTTCTATTTCTAAATTCCACACTTAGTAACAAGTTTACGCGAAGGAATATGTGCCAGCAGAAGAATGTAATACTGGATCAATACTTAAGGTATGACATGATAGATAATTATATACAATAAAGCAAAATGATATACTGTTTATTTCATGATGTCTCTTCTTTAGCTACATAGTACACATGAGAAAACATAATCTATCATTCAGCCCTGATGTTTATCTCTATTAGGTCAGACTTCTCTCATATATATTCCATTCTATCCAATCTTCAGGCAACGCACAGTCACCATCAAAAATATTTGATGCCTCCACATATTTGTACCAAGCACTAACATCACATTACAATAGACGGGCGCAGCAACGCGCGCCATCGTTGATCTAGTGATGTTACATTAGGACGCTGAATTAGAGGCTAGCTAATACAGTTGTACAAGGTAGTCAGAATCATGATTCTGAATCAGATCAGAGCACCCCTGCCAGGATCTTAAATTGTAGAATCTTCACTATTAGAATCATGGAAATGTAGATTCTACTAACCAAAATCGTAGAATCATAGGAGTTAATTTGGATCTTAAGTAGTTGTAGAATCGTACAGTAAAATTGCAGTTCTGTCTACCCTGAGTACTGTCCCATCGTTTCCTCTCTGTCTACACTGAATTAGAGGCTAGTATGGTGGTACTGAGCGAAGAAGACTGATTGCTTAGATGCTGTCACATGATTTCTTAGCCGGGTATCTAACAAAATGAGCTTGACCACTCATACATTGCAATGGCCTCTCCTATTCAGCCTTGTATGAATCATCATTCAGTCTAGGCCTGGCATTGTCCTATAGTATATCCTCAGTTCGATCCTCATTGTGCCTTTACAGCCAGAGCTCAGAAAGGTGCACCATGCAGGACCAGAACGGGTATAAATACCACTGCTGCAGGGTGATCACTAACCATGTGTGCTCCCCGGATGAAACAGAGTTCCACACAATCGAGGGGGAGCAGTGAGAGTTTGCTGTGAACCTGTGATCATTATTGTGTAGAAGATGTGCAGCTGAATTGCTGGGCAGGGTCTCCTTTGGCAGATGTTGGCGCCGACCGACACCAGGGTGTGTCGGTGGTTGCCGGCCGGGCTGCTGCCAAACGAAATTTGCCCCGGAATTCATCTGCACAAGCACGGGTAAGAGAAGATGCATGGGTCTCAGGTTGCCAAGGCGCGAATGTACATTATACACTTGATGTTACACTCTGAATGTTTTACAGTTGGGTCTGTGTACTCTACAGTTCGTCAACATCAGCTACATCACCATTTACAGATGAAGAATGAGAATCTTGGCAGAGGAAAGAGGGAGCTACATCTTCTTGGTTATCTATCTCTGCACACCATTAGGCTATATACACGTAACTAAATGTGATCAAATGATATCAGCAGGAATCAAGAAGAAAATTCCTCTGTTCTGTTGCTACTCTTTGTTGCCTACTGCATCTGGAAGTTTGTATCTCGGAGGCCTGTCGGCACCTTTCCTTGAGTATTCTCTCCATCGCCTAGCAGCTGCTGCCGCTCTGTTCGCTCTCTCTGATGCTTCTTCATCTTCTGTTTGATTTTGATTAATCAGATTCCGTAATACAACCATATAGGAATGAACAGACAGTAACACATTTGTTCTGAGTCAATATTGTTCTATCAGCTTCGTAGGAAAGTGGTGCAAATTCATTATGGTACCAACTAAAGAGGTATTGCTATAAGATATGTTTTTAAAAATGGAAAGATATTATTGAGGATATGCTATTTGCAGAAACATTACCAGTGTTTTGGTATCGTGTTGGAGATCCCCAGATATCACTCCAAGGGCTAGTCGTGTCTGAACTATTTTGGTTCATCATCCGTGTTCTGATTTTCTCCTGTAAAAGGAGATAGGTTTACATACTTGTTTTAGTTCCTTTGCTAACCAATGACATGTCTTCAGTTCTGGTCGAATATATGACATTGGGAAACAATCATGAAATTCTCGAGGGAATATGGCATTATACAAATGAACAAAATGGGAAGGATTATACCAAGACTTTTGCTTGTCGCTTTTCCCAACTCGCACTTGCCTGCCAAATAAGAAGTATCTCAATAACAGCATATTGCAGCAGGCAATATCTACATACACGTGGATTTGAACAGAACTGAACTGCATTTTGTACTACGGTAGCCAAAAGCCTATCAACATTGAGAAGAAATACATAATTTTGGGAGCATGCTTAGAGAGTAAATTAGATAAGCAAATAAAGTCACACGAATGAAGCGGCTGTTACCATTCGAAACACATTGATTGAAACTCCCATCCCAGCATTCATTAGCCCAACCTGCCCAAGATTGGAAACCAGAATTAATATACTGAAACTATAAATTATCTAAAATAATAAACCAGAGTAAACACAGGAACTTTCTTATGTATACTTTTATTTGCAGTTCTGAGAATAATACACATTTTGCTACCAAAGTGAACTACAAGGTCCTCATAAGTAACCAATAGCTTATATGATCATATAGAGATGTAGAACTTTATGACTGAAAGAAAATCGTCTTACATTGACCCTTTCTATTCTTCGTGTTTCACTCTCAAGGAGTGAAAGTTGTGCAGCAGAGGTCCAGTGAATACAGTCAACTGGGCTGGAAATGGAAATACGATAAAGTTCAGTGCAACAACTTTAACATGTGCACTATATAATATAATGATTAATGAAAGTGTAAAATAAAATCTGAAATCTGAAAATTTTGCAAGGACTTGAATATAGTGATGGGGATAATTGGCAGGCCGTAATCTCCAAGTAAATATTATGCTGGCCTTTGTATACTCACCAACTATCAATGGCATCCTGAACGAGCTCCGGGTTACCCCTCTGAGAGCAGACTCTTGCCCTCCCAAATTCGTCCTCAATTTCAAAGACACTGGGGCACACGTTGGCGCAAATTCTGCATCCTGAAACGACGCGCACAAGATAAAATACACTGACTCCCTTAAGAAGATCCAAACTTCTTATGAAAAAAATTATCAATAATTCCTCAAATAAAATTTATCAATACCTATGCAAGTAAACTCATCGACGAACACCTGATCCTTGACTGCACTGTCATCAACGAAAGGGTTGGTTGCCGTTGCCGTGTACCCATGGATCTCATCATACACCGCACGCTGCACCGGATCGCTCAGCACCTGCTCTTCGAATCCCACGCCTCTTGTTAGCTTTGTGAACAGAGACCATTTCAATGAAGCAACACAGAACTAGTACTGAAGGCTCCTACCGTGTAAACCTCGTTGATGAACATGGAGAAGTTGGTCACATCAGGATGGCCTCCACTGAGGTCCGGGTGGCACGTTTTCATGCAGCTGTAGTATGCCTTCTTGATTTCCTCTGAGGTTGCATCTGGCATCTGGTGGTGTAACAAGCACACATATCAGCAGCAGACAACGACTTATTCAGAAATAGCAAGCATCATTTCCAACCCTGATCTGGGAATTTTTAAGTAATATGAGTTCCAACTGACATTTCTTTGCTCTTAGATTAGGCATCTAATTTTCCATTGTAGTAAACACTAATTAACATACTTGCAGAATTCGTAAGGGTTGTTTCAGAGCACTTACGACGCCAAGAACAGAGTAGAAATCGTCGGCCACGTCCTCCTCCCACCGCCCGTGTTCAGCTTCGGCCGTGTAGGCACAGATCCTCAGGCCCCTCCGTCCCCGCCTACTCCGGCTCCGGCGCCGGTCTCTGCGCGCGGCTGCCCCCAGCCCAGCGGAGGCCAACGGCCGGGCGCGGCGGCACCAGCGGAGAGACGGCACCGGTGACACGATGCGGAGCGTCGGGATCGGGGTGGTGGAGATCAGCGCCGGCGGGGGGAGAGGAGGAGCCATTGGGTAGTGCGAGAGGAGAATGCCAATCGGAGGCGACGGAGAACCGGAGAAGGCGGCGACAGAGTTGGGTTTTCTTGCCGATCTCTTCTTGCGTGTAGCTCTGCTTCAGTCAGAGTTCAGACTTAAGCGCTTAACAGAGGCTCTTTTGCACGACGATCCTTTTGGGTTTTTTTTAACGCAGTACAGACGCAAGCGCTCATGTACACGCGCATACACTCATCCCTATGAACGCACATAAGCATACCCTATCTCTATGAGCATGTCTGAAAGACTGAGCCGGCATATCATCTTGAAATTTACGAAGTAATCGTAAGCACCTCGTCGTCGACGGAAACGTCCCCTCCCACTGAATGTGCATCGCCGAAAATCCTGAAATAAATCCAGAAATAAATGCGAGCATCAGGATTTGAACCCTGATGGGCTGGGGATACCACGGTCCCTCTAACCATCCAAACACAGGTTAATTCGCTCATCCTTTTAGTATCTAGTGCCTACTTCCGATTGAAGAATTTTGAAAGAAATTTTGTAGACTTTAAATTCATGATATAGGATATTTTTCTATCAAGACCTTTCAGAGCAAAGAGGCATGGTTATCAAAAAAAAAAAAAATGTTGACTTATTTTCCACGTCCCAGTTCCATAGGATCTCTATCTGGATGTTGGTAGATCTTGTTGGGTGTTACATGAGCTTGTTCTTTCTTCGAATTTCCGCAAAAATGGTAAAGCTTTGGAACAAGCATATTTTGGGGTGAAACTTTGTGCTCTGAATTAGGAGGAAAAGGGAAGGAGATTGGCGGACAACATGGCATGACGGCGTCCCAATTTGACACGGGGAGACTGGTCGCAATTTTAGTAACACGATATGACCATATGTGCCCATGCGAAATTGTTTTTGATGAACATCGTCAAGATAGCATGGGGCTTCTACTATTTCCACTCAAAGAAGAAAATTGATCTAGTTTATGAGAAAAATCAAACCAAAAATCAAAGCCATCGCCGGACTCTTCTGCTAAGTGTGGCAACCGGGTGTGGCTTCAAAAACTTCAAAAACTGAAGTTGTATTCATTGACCCAGAATTGCACTCATCTCTATGGAAATCTGACATACACAAAATTAATGTTCAGTTGCTTGAGAACTAGCAAATCCAGAGGTTTATCCATCCAATGGGCATTGTTCAAACGAAACGGTGAAGGCTGCAATTAGTTGGTGAAACGTTGCAAGCTTGCAATTGGTTGGCGCAAAATTGTCAAAATGTTTGGCGCTCAAGGGTTCAGCATTTCTACATGGAATGGAAGTAGCAGGCGAACACGTCAGTCAAGGATGACTACAGTTGCGTGAAGCCATGTGAGATCGATCTCCCCGGCCCGTGCCCGTGCCCGGATGGCGACGCCGTACGTCGTTGTTTGCTTCCCAGTGGTGGCCGACGTGCGGCAGCCACGGGCTGCAACGTTGCATATGCGTGCACGGTACGTGTGGCCGCATGGTCGCACGCACGTTGCATATGCGTGTGACTCGTGGCACGGAACAGCTGCCCGCAAGGTTGGAGAGGGGTGCCAACAACGGGAGATATCTCAACTCTGGTAGCATCTTCCGTTAGAAAAACTCTGGATGTGAGCAACTCCAGATTCTCCAAATAATCCAATTTCAGTTGTTGAGGTGTCGTACTACAAGATAACAAGAAGGTCACGTACTGGAGCAAATTTGCAAACTCAGATTCGTCGTATCCCAGTTTTATAAAATTTCCCTTCTCACCGAACTCGCATGTCAGGGAGACATCTCTTTTTTCCTTCCCTTTTCATCTCTCTCCTTCCCTGCCCGCTCTCCCGCGTCTACCCCTCCTTCCTCACCAACCAGGGATCCAGAACCCATAAGAGCAACTACAGCTGGACTCCTTGAACGCTTCCTGTACGTCTAGGCGGACGGCGCGATCAGTGTCCGGTCACAAATTTGACCCAATGCACCCCTCATACTTGCAATATACGTCCGGGCTGACAGACACCCTCCACGCTCCGTCACGTCTAACCCGGCCTATCTCGACCCCACATATTTTCGTCCTCATCTGCATCTCTGACAAAACCCTAGCAACTCCACTCCGCCCTCAAGCTACGTTTCGGAGATCTACAGCCTTCTCCATCATGACGACCAGTGGATTCGTCAAAATGCTTGTTTAACATTTTTCAAATACTTGTGCAATCTTTTTTTTAATTCTTGATTAACATTTAATATACATGAATAAAAAATTCGTCTTTTTTTAATACATGATAACCAATTTTTCTATACACGTTCAGCGCTTTCCAAATGCTTGATTCAAAATTTTCAAATATTTGTTCAATATTTTCCACATGCTTAATTAACATTTTTTTTCAAATATTTGTTCAGCATTTTCTGAACACTTAATTAAAAAATTTAAATGTTTATTCAGCATTTTTCAAATACTTGTTCAACATTTTCGAAATTTCTTTCATAGAGAGTTTTTTGTCATATATATTTAGAATATTTTAAAGCATAAACAAAGTACAAATGAAACAAAAAAGGAAAATTGAAAAACGTTAAAGAAAACAGAAAAACAGGTTGTAGCCTCGCTCGCCGGCCTATCTTGCTCGCCCCCTTCAGCGAGTCGGACGTTACACTCGCTGAAGGCGAGGTATAGGAGCACCGGCCAATTGTGGCCCTCAAGCTTAATGTACACTAAATGAAAAGCTTGTGAATGGGCTGCAGTTAGTGCGCCCCATTTAGCACACGTTATTTTTTAAAAATGTAATAAAAGGTTTGTAAATTATAATCACGGTAATACAAATATAGTCCAACTATTCATGTGTTATAAATGTTTCATTATACATGAAACTAAAATAACTAACTTTAAAAATGAATATATAGATGCATACTTTAATAATTCATATGTATGTTGTTTATTAAAATGTTTGTATAATTTAAAAATTATTCGTAATTTCAAATTTAAAATATTAATATGAATATTCACCCATGGATTATATTTACAGTATATAAAATATAAGCCACAAGTGAAATTATACACCAGTGAATATTCATAAATATTTAGTAAATGTAGTTATCCACAATTTTGCATAATTTAAATATAAGCCATACGTGTATGAATTTTTTTGTATTCCTTAAACAATTAATTTTTATTTAAAAAATGTGATAATTGTATATTTAAATTGTGTTTATTTACTAAAGATTTTTTAATACTCATAGATTAGATTTAAAATAATATTCTCTAAATAGTAACTGAATATTTTTAAAACTGACAGCAATATTTTCTAGTAATTTATTTCATTGCATACCTCTATATATTTATGTTGTGTGCACATGAATATTTGTGTACCACAAGATTATTACTTATGTACCACAAATATTTATAACCCAAAGCATGGCATGGGGCCTGGTTTATATATTTTTCTAAAATAATACATGCACAAAAATATTTGTGTACCGCGAGGTAATTGTTAATAACACACAAATATTCGAATCTAACTTTGTTGTTGTGATTATAATTTACAGAATGTTTACATTTTTAAAATATTGTAAAAAATGGGCCAAGCCCATTTAAGTAGCACAAACTTTATCGTTTACAATGAATTTAGACTGAGGGGCCACACTTGGACATGAAAACTTGTTGGGTAGAGTGGCTAGCATCTGTATGGACAGGCAGCACCCACTAGTCATAGAGACATATAGTATTCAAGTAATCTTGTCTCGTCAGTACAAGTGGGCCCCATGCCACGTCAGCCAAGTACAATGCCATGTCAGCACACTTTACATCTACGAAGTGATTAGCATCGTATTTGCACATTCGTGCCAAGTTTTAGAACCAATTCAACGTATTTTTCAAGTTAAAACACTAAAGTGAACATCCATTGCAAGTTCAAGCACCACTGCTGTAATTACCCTTATTCTTATCCAATGGGTACAAGTGTCCGCCTAGCTAAGGCAGGATGAAGAAGGGAATAAGAGCAAGAGCGGTGCTATACGGACGACAAACCTGCAGCCGACTCGTGCACGATCCCATGTGGCAGCTCCAATATCGTCCGTGCAAGCAGGAGGTGATTGGTTTTTTAGCTGATGTGTAGAGAAAGTATCGTTCACAGATCGTTCAAGTTGCATCGTGTGTGAAGTAATTTCATAAGAGCAAACACCTGTGCAGGTTGTGCTTATGGAAGAAAGAACACGGCCGGAGGCCATGATCCCCCTCTAGAAACAAACAAGAAAACACACAAAGCTGACAAGCATGCACATCCCTGTTGCATCTTTCCTTTTTGAAAAAATAGAGCTCTCAAAGTTGCTTGGAGCTACATCTCCTTCATCCTTCTCTTTTGATCTAGATAGTATCTTCATTGGCTCCCGCCTGACGGAATCACAAGTTCTCTCTATATCTAGGCCTTTTTTCTTTGGATGAGCTTCGCACAACTATTCTTGCCATGAATGAATTTTAAAGCAAGCCCTAGACCGGACGGTTTTGGACTTCCACAGGGGACTGCTGAGTTAAAACGTATTAATAAAGCTTTCATTGTGTTACTACAAAAGAAAGTTGGTGCCACGTCTCCGGACAACTTTTGTCCTGTCTCCTAACAAAATTGTGTGATCAAGCTGAACTCTAAATTCCTTGCCTCTAGATTGCAACCTTTCATCTACTCTCTCATCCATCAGCATCAATCCGGTTTTACCAAGGGAAGAGGCATCGCTAATAATTTTACTTATGTTGCGAATATAGTTCAAACGTGCTTTAAGCGCAATAAATCCACTATAGTTCTCAAACTTGATTTTCAAAAGGCTTTTAACTCGGTGTCCTGGTTGGCTTTGCCAGCCATCATGCAAGGTTTTCCCGTGGTCTACTGTGAGTGGATCCAAAACATGAACCTTTGAAGCTTGCGGTTGTTCTAAATGGGAAGTCAGGTCCATGGATTAACTGCAAAAGTGGTCTGCGCCAGGGAGATCCGTCGTCCCCCTATCTATTTATAATTGTGGCTGACGTCCTGCAATGATTGATTCTTCAAGCTTCTTCCGATGACCTGCTAACACACCCCATCCTGCAATGATTGATTCTTCAAGCTTCTTCCGATGGCCTGCTAACACACCCCATTGACCCTGAGATCCATGCCCGGTCCTTCAATGAGTAGAAGATACGGTGTTCATTCTCCAGGAAGATTCTTAAAAGCTTCAGACGCTCAAGTCTATCCCGCTCCAATTCTCGTAGGCAACAGGTTTGCTTATTAATTTTCACAAAAGAACTTTTGCTCCTATCCACATTGAACTTGAGATCGTCAAGGATTAAGATGATATCTTTTGGCGTAGTGTTGCTGTTGGGGAACGTAGTAATTTCAAAATTTACCTACGCACACACAGGATCATGGTGATGCATAGCAACGAGAGGGGAGAGTGTGTCCACGTACCCTCGTAGACCGAAAGCGGAAGCGTTAGCACAACGCGATTGATGTAGTCGTACGTCTTCACGATCCGACCGATCCAAGTACCGAACGTACGGCACCTCCGAGTTCAGCACACGTTCAGCTCGATGACATCCCGCGAACTCCGATCCAGCAGAGCTTCACGGGAGAGTTTCGTCAGCACAACGGCGTGATGACGGTGATGATGTTGCTACCGACGCAGGGCTTCGCCTAAGCACCGCTACGATATGATCGAGGTGGAATATGGTGGAGGGGGGCACCGCACACGGCTAAGAGATCAAGAGATCAATTGTTGTGTCTAGAGGTGCCCCCCTGCCCCCGTATATAAAGGACCAGGGGAAGGAGGCAGCCGGCCAAGAGGAGGGCGCGCCAGGGAGGAGTCCTACTCCCTTTCCTAGTTAGAGTAGGAGGGGGAAAGGAAGGGAAGGAGAGAGGAGGAAGGAAAGGGGGGCGCCGCCCCCCCTCCTTGTCCAATTCGGATTAGAGGGGGAGGGGGCGCGCGGCCTGCCCTAGCCGCCCCTCCTCTTCTCCACTAAGGCCCATCTTGGCCCATTAAACTCCCCGGGGGGTTCCGGTAAACCCCTAGTACTCCGGTATATGTCCGAAACTCCCCGAAACTATTCCGGTGTCCGAACATAGTCGTCCAATATATCGATCTTTACGTCTCTACCATTTCGAGACTCCTCGTCATGTCTGTGATCACATCTGGGACTCCGAACTGCCTTCGGTACATCAAAAAACTCATAATACAATCGTCACCGAACTTTAAGTGTGCGGACCCTACGGGTTCGAGAACTATGTAGACATGACCGAGACATGTCTCCGGTCAATAACCAATAGCGGAACCTGGATGCTCATATTGGCTCCTACATATTCTACGAAGATCTTTATCGGTCAAACCGCATAACAACATACGTTGTTCCCTTTGTCATCGGTATGTTACTTGCCCGAGATTCGATCGTCGGTATCTCAATACCTAGTTCAATCTCGTTACCGGCAAGTCTCTTTACTCGTTCCATAATACATCATCCTGCAACTAACTCATTAGTTACAATGCTTGCAAGGCTTATAGTGATGTGCATTACCGAGTGGGCCCAGAGACACCTCTCCGACAATCGGAGTGACAAATCCTAATCTCGAAATATGCCAACTCAACAAGTACCTTCGGAGACACCTGTAGAGCACCTTTATAATCACCCATTTACGTTGTGACGTTTGGTAGCACACAAAGTGTTCCTCCGGTAAATGGGAGTTGCATAATCTCATAGTCATAGGAACATGTATAAGTCATGAAGAAAGCAATAGCAACATACTAAACGATCAAGTGCTAAGCTAACGGAATGGTCATGTCAATCACATCATTCTCCTAACGATGTGATCCCGTTAATCAAATGACAACTCATGTCCATGGCTAGGAAACTCAACCATCTTTGATTAACGAGCTAGTCAAGTAGAGGCATACTAGTGACACTATGTTTGTCTATGTATTCACACATGTATTATGTTTCCGGTTAATACAATTCTAGCATGAATAATAAACATTTATCATGAAATAAGGAAATAAATAATAACTTTATTATTGCCTATAGGGCATATTTCCTTCAGTCTCCCACTTGCACTAGAGTCAATAATCTAGTTCACATCGCCATGTGATTTAACACCAATAGTTCACATCACAATGTGATTAAGACCCATAGTTCACATCGTCATGTGACCAACACCCAAAGGGTTTACTAGAGTCAATAATCTAGTTCACATTGCTATGTGATTAACACCCAAAGAGTACTAAGGTGTGATCATGTTTTACTTGTGAGAGAAGTTTAGTCAACGGGTCTGCAACATTCAGATCCGTATGTATTTTGCAAATTTCTATGTCAACAATGCTCTATACGGAGCTACTCTAGCTAATTGTTCCTACTTTTAATATGTATCCAGATTGAGACTTAGAGTTATCTGGATCAGTGTCAAAACTTGCATCGACGTAACCCTTTACGACGAACCTTTTGTCACCTCCATAATCGAGAAACATATCCTTATTCCACTAAGGATAATTTTGACCGCTGTCCAGTGATCTACTCCTAGATCATTATTGTACTCCCTTGCTAAACTCAGTGTAGGGTATACAACAGCATGGCATACTTTATGGAACCTATGGCTGAGGCATAGACAATGACTTTCATTCTCTTTCTATCTTCTGTCGTGGTCGGGTTTTGAGTCTTACTCAATTTCACACCTTTGTAACACAGGCAAGAACTCTTTCTTTGACTGTTCCATTTTGAACTACTTCAAAATTTTGTCAAGGTATGTACTCGTTGAAAAAACTTATCAAGCGTCTTGATCTATCTCTATAGATCTTGATGCTCAATATGTAAGCAGCTTCACCGAGATCTTTCTTTGAAAAAACTCCTTTCAAATACTCCTTTATGCTTTCCAGAAAATTCTACATTATTTTGGATCAACAATATGTCATTCACATATACTTATCAGAAATGTTGTAGTGCTCCCACTCACTTTCTTGTAAATACAGGCTTCACCACAAGTCTGTATAAAACTATATGCTTTGATCAACTCATCAAAGCGTATATTCCAACTCCGAGATGCTTGCACCAGTCCATAGATGGATCACTGGAGCTTGCACATTTTGTTAGCACCTTTAGGATCGACAAAACCTTCTGGTTGCATCATATACAACTCTTCTTTAAGAAATCCATTAAGGAATGTAGTTTTGACTTCCATTTGCCAGATTTCATAAAATGTGGCAATTTGCTAACATGATTCGAACAGACTTAAGTATCGCTACAAGTGAGAAAATCTCATCGTAGTCAACACCTTGAACTTTGTCAAAACCTTTTTAGACAAGTCTAGCTTTGTAGATAGTAACACTACTATCAGCGTTTGTCTTCCTCTTGAAGATCCATTTATTTTCTATGGCTTGCCGATCATCAAGCAAGTCAACCAAAGTCCACACTTTGTTCTCATACATGGATCCCATCTCAGATTTCATGGCCTCAAGCCATTTCGCGGAATCTGGGCTCATCATCGCTTCCTCGTAGTTCGCAGGTTTGTCATGGTCTAGTAGCATGACTTCCAGACCAGGATTACCGTACCACTCTGGTGCGGATCTTACTCTGGTTGACCTACGAGGTTCGGTAGAAACTTGATCTGAAGTTTCATGATCATCATGATTAACTTTCTTACTAATTCGTGTAGGCATCACTGGAACTGATTTCAGTGATGAGCTACTTTTCAATTCGAGAGAAGGTACAATTACCTCATCAAGTTCTACTTTCCTCCCACTCACTTTTTTCGAGAGAAACTCCTTCTCTAGAAAGGATCCATTCTTAGCAACGAATGTCTTGCCTTCAGATATGTGATAGAAGGTGTACCCAACTGTCTCCTTTGGGTATCCTATGAAGACACATTTCTCCGATTTGGGTTTGAGCTTATCAGGATGAAACTTTTTCACATAAGCATCGCAACCCCAAACTTTAAGAAACGACAACTTTGGTTTCTTGCCAAACCACAGTTCATACGGTGTCGTCTCAACGGATTTAGATGGTGCCCTTTTTAACGTGAATGCATCTGTCTCTAATGCATAACCCCAAAAATGATAGTGGTAAATCGGTAAGAAACATCATAGATTGCACTATATCCAATAAAGTACGGTTATGACGTTCGGACACACCATTTTGTTTTGGTGTTCCAGGTGGCGTGAGTTGCGAAACTATTCCGCATTGTTTCAAATGAAGACCAAACTCATAACTCAAATATTCTCCTCCACGATCAGATCGTAGAAACTTTATTTTCTTGTTACAATGATTTTCTACTTCACTCTGAAATTCTTTGAACTTTTCAAATGTTTCAGACTTATGTTTCATCAGTTAGATATACCCATATCTGGTCAAATCATCTGTGAAGGTCAGAAAGTAACGATACACGCCGCGAGCCTCAACACTCATCGGACTGCATACATCAGTATGTATTATTTCCAATAATTCAGTTGCTCGCTCCATTGTTCCGGAGAACGGAGTCTTAGTCATCTTGCCCATAGGGCATGGTTCGCAAGCATCAAGTGATTCCAAAATCCCATCAGCATGGAGTTTCTTCATGCGCTTTACACCAATATGACCTAAACGGCAGTGCCACAAATAAGTTGCACCATCATTATTGACTTTGCATCTTTTGGCTTCAATATTATGAATATGTGTATCACTACGATCGAGATCCAACAAACCATTTTCATTGGGTGTATGACCATAGAAGGTTTTATTCATGTAAACAGAACAACAATTATGCTCTAACTTAAATGAATAACCGTATTGCAATAAACATGATCAAATCATATTCATGCTCAACGCAAACACCAAATAACGCTTATTTAGGTTCAACACTAATCCCGAAAGTATAGGGAGTGTGCGATGATGATCATATCAATCTTGGAACCACTTCCAACACACATCATCACTTCACCCTCAACTAGTTTCTATTTATTCTGTAACTCCTGTTTCGAGTTACTAATTTTTAGCAACCGAACAAGTATCAAATACCCAAGGCCTACTATAAACACTAGTAAGGTACACATCAATAACCTATATATCAAATATACCCTTGTTCACTTTGCCATCCTTCTTATCTACCAAATATTCAGGGCATTTCCGCTTCCAGTGACCATTTTCTTTGCAGTAGAAGCACTCAGTTTCAGGCTTTAGTCTAGCTTTGGGCTTCTTCACGGAAGTGACAACTTGCCTGCCATTCTAAATGAAGTTTCCTTTCTTTCCCTTTGCCCTTTTCTTGAAACTAGTGGTCTTGTTAATCATCAACACTTGATGCTCTTTCTTGATTTCTACCTTCATCGATTTCATCATCATGAAAAGCTCGGGAATCGTTTTCGTCATCCCTTGCATACTATAGTTCATCATGAAGTTCTACTAACTTGGTGATGGTGACTAGAGAATTCTGTCAATCACTATTTTATCTGGAAGATTAACTCCCACTTGATTCAAGCGATTGTAGGACTGTAACGCCCGGATAATTAGGCTACAGTAAAACTCTTTTAATGATGCCATGTCATCTCCGTTACTGTTGCTAATCAAGTGTTAGTTCAAAACATTTCAAATTCAAAAATGAATTAGTGACAAACAACAAAAGTTTTCAAAAGTTGAAACAAAAATGTTCGGAGAGTGCCAAATATGGCATAGGTAATTATGGTGTAGAAGACACAATTTTATAAAATAATTAAATGACCTAAAATAAATAGAACAGAAAACAAAACTAAAAAGAAAAGGAAAAAGGAAAAGAAACAACCCCCCTCCCCCTGGCCAACTGGGCCAAGGCCCAGCCGGTCGACCCATCCGCCCCCCCACTCCCTCCATAATCCCCTGGTCCCGTAACCCTAACCCCCACCACCCCCACACTCTCCCACTTCCCCGCCCCCACTCACTCGCTTTTCCCCTCCCCCGATCTGGATCGAGATCGGGGCGAGGACTCGAAGCCGCCCGACGCCGCCCCACTGTGGTCGCCGTCACCTCGCCGCCCGGAGCATCCTCGCCGGCCTGCCTCCTCTTCCTCCTCCTCGCCGGCCTGCTACCTCTCCGACGTCGTCGTCCCCGTCTCTCCCTCGCGCCCCACTGCCTTGTCCCCACGACCGCCGGTGAGGCCCCGGCCTCTCCTCCTCTCTCCCCCCTGCCCGCGTCAGCTCCTCGCGCCGTCGTGCACGCGCGCGCCGGCGCGGCCACAACCACGCTCGTCGCCGCACCGTCCCGCTGCTCCCTCGCCCCGTCCGCGCTCACCGCGCGGTGCCGACGCTGTGGGCGGCGCACCCCCCTCCCCCGGCTCCCCTGCGACCACGCGTGCCCGCCATGGCCGCGCTCGGCCACCGCACTCCGCCCTGCCTCGTCGGGTCTCTCCCCCTCGCCCAGGCTCGTCGTCGCCCGCGCTCCTGGGATTGCTGGCCGCGCCCAGTGCCCCGTCGTGCTCACCGCCCCGCCTCGCCCACACTCGGCGCCGTGACCCGCGTCCCCCGCTCGCTCACCGTGGCTCGGGTTCTGCGCCCGCTCCGTGACCCGCGCCCACACCCGTCGCCCGTTAGCCCGATATGTGGCTTAAGCCACCGACAGGTGGGGCCTAGCCCCTGTTAAACGAAAAGAAAATGAAAAATAAATAAATGAATATATGTATATTAAATAATTAACCTAATTAAGTTTGCTTAATTAACTTAGCATTTATTAAACTGTATAATTAAACATTATTGGAAACTAACTCAATGGCAGCCAGGACCCACCTTTACTATTTACCTTTTGACCAGTCAAAAGTTGACTGGGTCAACTCTGCTGACTAGACCCCCCTGGCCCCATTGTCATACACTCTGGCTAGAGTAGGACTAGGTGACAAGAGTTTCTGCTCTTTTTACTTCGAATTAATATTAATCCAGTAATTTCAGAAATTCAAATAAACTTTGAAAAACATATAAAATAATCCGTAACTCGGATGAAAATATTTTGTACATGAAAGTTGCTCAGAACGACGAGACGAATCCGGGATCGCAGCCCGTTCGTCCGCCACACGTCCCTAGCATAGTGAACCTGCAACATTTCACCTCCGGTTCATCTGTCCGAAAATGCGAAACACCGGGGATACTTTCCCGGATGTTTCCCCCTTCGCCGGTACCACCTACCACCGCGATTGGGCACCCCCCTAACAACGCTCATTGTCATGTCATGCATTGTCATGCATATGTTTGCATTATATTTATTGTTTCTTCCCCCTCTTCTCTCGCTAGACTCCAATACCGACGCTGCTGCTGCCCAGTTCGACTACGGAGTTGACGACCCCTCCTTCTTGCCAGAGCAACCAGGCAAGCCCCCCCCCCTTGATCACCAGATATCGCCGGGTAGGATTATGCTATGCGATGCTACTTGGAGGACTTCAATCTACTCTCTTCTACATGCTGCAAGATGGAGGCTGCCAGAAGCGTAGTCTTCGACAGGACTAGCTATCCCCCCTTACTCTGGCATTCTGCAGTTCAGTCCACTGATATGGCCCTTTACACATATAACCATGCATATGTAGTGTAGCTCCTTGCTTGCGAGTACTTTGGATGAGTACTCACGGTTGCTTTCCTTCCTCTTTTCCCCCTTTCCTTTCTACCTGGTTGTCTCAACCAGATGCTGGAGCCCAGGAGCCAGACACCACCATCGACGACGACTCCTACTACACCGGAGGAGCCTACTACTACGTGCAGCCCGCTGACGACGACCAGGAGTAGTTAGGAGGATCCCAGGTAGGAGGCATGCGCCTCTTTCGATCTGTATCCCAGTTTGTGCTAGCCTTCTTAAGGCAAACTTGTTTAACTTATGTCTGTACTCAGATATTGTTGCTTCCGCTGACTCGTCTATGATCGAGCACTTGTATTCGAGCCCTCGAGGCCCCTGGCTTGTATTATGATGCTTGTATGACTTATTTATGTTTTAGAGTTGTGTTGTGATATCGTCTCATGAGTCCCTGATCTTGATCGTACACGTTTGCGTGCATGATTAGTGTACGATTGAATCAGGGGCGTCACAAGTTGGTATCAAAGCCGTCTACCTGTAGGAATCCCCCTTTCCACACTCCTTGGCCGAAGTCGAGTCTAGACATTGCAAAACTTTTTACTAACATGGCTGTGTGTATTACGGGCCCACGTCGCCATTGGGTGGTACTAGGATCTTTTACTCCTCGACCTTTACTCTGGGACTCTGAACTCTCTTCTACTCGGGTTAAACGAATTTACTAACTCTAACACTAGGATCCCGTGACCACATTCACCCCAAGTTGGATAAGCCATAGTTATTTCTTAGAATAGTATTTTGAACAATTCACACACTGTCATTTGACTCCTTTGAAACATTTTTGCTTTCAGATGGAACCCACGAGGCAGGTCGTGCGCCACACGACGGCCATTGGTGCCTCGGGATCACCTGCTGTGCTAGCTGACATGATGACCTACCTGGGTTATCGCTGGCACCCTGAGTACACCGTCTACGAGGAGTACCAGGACTTTAACCAGGAGCAGTACCGTGCCATCGTCCACCTCTACTCTCGAGAGTATGACTCCACTACTGTGCTGCACACCGCTCATGGTGTTGGAGTGACCATCGATATGGCTGTCCATGATGCTGCTTATGCTGCTCTGACACGTCTTCGTGGAGAGCATCGGGAGTTGGACCCCCCCCCTTTCAGGCACATTGCTATCGCATCTGATGTTGGTGCGGAGGGATACTATACTGCTGCCTACTCCACTGTCACCCGAGAGCCCTTCTACCATCAGAACCTGGTTCTGCATGCTGATGGGCTGGATCGAGCTAACCGAGCTCTTCGCCACGAGTTATACACCACCCATCAGCACCTTTACCGTGCTCTAACGCTGTTGCACCCCTTTGTCTGATCTAGAGGGATGCCCCGTTCTGCGATCTACCCAGCCAGGACTGTGATGCCCCAGGGTGTCGGCTGGCCAGATGTGGGAGGCTACTCTCCCGCACTTGGTCCTCTTCTGCCACCTGAGCATCAGGTTCTGCACCAGAGTATTCACGGACCCCAGGTTGCTGACGTGGAGTTCCCGATGCGACACTACCAGCTTTCAGGCTACACCTACCTCCATAGTACCTCTTGGGACTGATCTAGGCTTGCTTGTTAGTGTTAGATGCATTCGCCGCGAGCCTGTGTGCCGCCTATGGTGTTTTAGTCTATGTACTGAACTCTATGCATGACCCCTTTTGTAAGTTATGCCGACTACTATGTAGTAGCTATCGTGCTCCTTTCATTATGCATGTTTCATCATGAATGATTCTTGTCTTTGCAAATTTCTCAATGCTGACTACCCTGTTATATATTAGCAGGATGGTTAGACCAGGTGGTCGTGGTAGTGGTGGCAATGCCCCACCACCACCTGAGTACATGGCTGGTATGATCCAACAGTTCGAACTGAACCGCCAATTCATGGAAAATATGATGGCATAGTTTCCTCGCCCCAATATGGACCAGCAGCCAACCCCAGTAACTCTGCAGGATTTCATGCGCTTCAACCCAACTGTGTACCGAAGCTCAACTCAGCCTCTGGATGCTGATGACTGGCTCCATGACATCACCTATGAGATGGAGTCTGGCGATGTAGCCCCTGCCAGCTATGTCACATTTGCTTCCTTCTTCCTGAAGGGACCCGCAGCTCAATGGTGGGACAGCCACAGGCGTACTCTGCCAGCTGGAACAATCATCACCTGGCCAGACTTCCAAGCTGCTTTCCGTGCCCGCTTCGTTCCTCAGGGAGTCATGGACCGGAAGAAGCGTGAGTTCCGCAACCTCACCCAAGGCAACAAAACTGTTGAAGCTTATCAGCGGGAGTTTCTGGACTTGTCTCGCTATGCTGAAGAGGACATTGCAACTGATGCCTGTAGACAGGAGAAGTTTCGTGACGGCCTTCAAGCTGACATCAAGCTCGCACTTCTAGTGCATGACTTTGCTGATTTCTCCACCTTGGTGAACAAGGCCATCAATGTCGAAACTGGTCTGCAGGAATACCAGAGCTCTCACAGGCGCAACCGTGACACGGGCTCATCTTCGGGCCCGCCTCGCAGAAGCATAAGATATGGATTCCCAACAGCATGTACCAGCCAAATGCATCTGCCCCAAGGCAGACCTATGCTGCACCTCGTCTGCCTCCACCACCATCTAGGCAGCCAAGACTTCTAGCTCCACCACCCCAGGCTCCTGTTCCCACTCCCAATAATGGTTTGTGCTTCAGGTGTGGTCAACCAGGACACCGTGCTAGAGAATGCAACCAGAACCAGAATCAACTGGCCCTTCCAGCAACTGGCCATGGAAGCAACCAACCCCGCAGCAACAAGGCCAAGTCTTATGGTCGTGTTCATGCCAACCACGTTGATCTCAACGAAGCTCAAGACCATGCTGCTACCGTGATGGGTACTCTTCTCGTAAATTCAGTACCAGCATCCATTTTATTTGATACAGGAGCATCCCATTCATTCATATCAGCAGAATTTGCATTCATGCATGGCATTAAATACGAAGAGATGAACACTCCGCTAGTGGTACACACCCCTGTGGGCCAATGTCAAACCTCTATGGTTATTCACGACGTTCCTGTTGAAATTGAAGGACTGGAATTTCTTGTCTCTCCCATCGTACTGAAGTCCTGTAGCATTGATCTCATTCTGGGAATGAATTGGTTAAAAGTGCATACTGCTTCTATCGTTTGCGCCACTAAGACCGTCCATCTGCTACACCCTTCAGATGAAATAGTTACTTACCAAGCTCATCTGGTGCAAAATGCCGAGGCAAGGCTCTATGCATTGAATGCATTGAACGCTGCACCACTCGAGGGCATTGAAAACATTCCCGTCGTGCGTGAATTCCTCGACGTATTTCCTGAAGAACTTCCAGGGATTCCCCCTGCTAGAGCTGTCGAATTCATCATCGACTTGAAACCAGGCACCACTCCTATAGCCAAACGACCCTACAGGATGCCGCCGCATGAACTCCTTGAGCTTAAGGAGGAAATCGACAAATCTCTTCGCAAAGGATTCATTCTCCCAAGTTGCTCTCCTTGGGGAGAACCTTCTCTCTTTGTCAAGAAGAAGGATGGGACAAATCGATTAGTTCAAGACTACCGTCCTATAAACCAAGCTACCATTCAGAATAAATACCCTCTTCCCCGGATCAATGATCTGTATGATCAACTGGTGGGTTCATCAGTGTTCTCTAAGCTCGACTTGAGGTTGGGTTACCACCAGATCCGTGTTCGCGAAGAGGATATCCCAAAGACCGCCTTCGTGACTCGATATGGTTCATACGAGTACACCGTCATGTCTTTCGGTTTAACCAATGCTCCAGCCACCTTCTCTCGTCTGATGAACTATATATTCATGGATTACCTCGACAAGTTCGTCGTGGTTTATCTGGATGATATCCTGGTATTTTCCAAGAACGAAGAAGAACATGCTGAACATCTTCGTCTTGTGCTGGAAAAGCTACGAGAGCATCAACTATATGCCAAGTTCTCCAAATGTGAATTCTGGCTACCCGAAGTAACCTATCTTGGGCATGTCATCTCTAAGGATGGTATTGCCGTCAACCCTGAACGAGTCCAGGCTATCCTTGATTGGACTCCTCCCAAGAACGTTAAGCAAGTCAGAAGTTTTCTCGGTCTCGCCAGCTATTGCCGTCGATTCGTCGAGAACTTCTCCAAGATCGCCAGGCCTCTGACTAACCTGTTGCATAAGGGCGTCAAGTTCCAATGGACAGACAAATGTCAGGAAAGTTTCCAGGCACTCAAAGACAAGTTGACTTCTGCCCCAGTTCTAGCTCCACCTGATACTAAGAAGGACTTCGTCATTTACTGTGACGCTTCCCGTCAGGGATTAGGCTGTGTCCTAATGCAAGACCGCAAAGTGATTGCTTATGCCTCTCGGCAATTGCGCCCTCACGAAGAGAACTACCCAGTTCACGACCTCGAACTTGCTGCTGTCATTCATGCGCTGAAGCAGTGGCGACATTACCTTCTCGATAATCGTTGCGAGATCTTCACTGACCACCAAAGTCTGAAGTACCTGTTTACTCAGCCAGACCTGAACCTCCGTCAGCAGAGATGGATGGAGATTGTTGCAGACTTTGACTTGGGTATTTCCTATATGCCAGGCAAGGCTAATGTAATGGCTGATGCCTTGAGCCACAAGTCTTACTGCAACCACCTCCTGGTTCACAAAGTTCAGCCCTCGCTTGTTGAAGAATTCAGAAAGCTGAACCTCCATATTGTTCCTCCGGGTGCACTTGCTCCCCCTCCTAAGGAGTTTCGCAAGATGAACCTCCGTGTTGTTTCCCAGGGTTCCCTCAATACCCTGGTCGTCAAACCAGATCTCTTGGACTCCATCAAGAGAATACAGGGATATGACTCTGAAGCCCACAAGATTAAGCGCTACCTCGCAGAAGGAAAGCCCTCATTCTTCACTATTGCTGAAGATGGCACTTTGTACTTCAAGGGCCGCCTAGTGGTGCCATGTGCAGAGAAAAACCTGGATATGACTCAGGAGTTATGAAAGAAGCTCATGATACGCCTCTATGTATCCATCCTGGTAGTACAAAGATGTACCAAGGCATCCGTCAGAGATTCTGGTGGTCTAATATGAAGCAAGACATTGCTCGTTATGTTGTTGAGTGTGACGTTTGCCGTCGTATCAAAGCAGAACATCAAAGGCCTGCTGGAACTCTGCAACCTATCTCTATTCCTGAATGGAAATGGGACCATGTTGAGATGGACTTCGTCACTGGATTTCCCAAATCACAGAAAGGTAATGATGCTATTCTTGTCGTCATTGACCGGCTTTCCAAAGTTGCACATTTTCTGGCGGTCAAAGAAACGATCACTGCTAGTCAGCTGGCAACGCTCTATATGTCCAGGATTGTTTCACTCCACGGTATTCCATTGGTTATCAGCTCAGACCGTGGCAGCTTATTCACTTCAAGATTCTGGGCAAGTTTCCAAGAAGCTATGGGAACTCATCTGTCATTCAGTACTGCGTTTCATCCTCAGTCGCAAGGGCAAGTTGAACGTGTCAACCAAGTTCTCAAAGACATGCTTCGAGCTTGTGTTATTTCCTTCGGCAAGAAATGGGAGGAATCTCTCCCATATGCTGAGTTCTCTTATAATAATAGCTATCAAGCTAGTCTGAAGATGGCCCCCTTCGAAGTGTTATATGGACGAAAGTGCCGAACCCCTCTGAACTGGTCAGAAACTGGGGAACGTCCACTTTTTGGTCCGGATATTATCCAACATGCCGAAGAACAAGTCCGCATTATTCGTGAGAATCTCAAGACTGCTCAGTCGCGTCAGAAGAGTCAGTATGACCATCATCATAAAGACATGGTCTATCAACCTGGCGAAAAGGCTTATCTTCGAGTCACACCAATGAAGGGTGCTCACCGCTTCGGAATCAAGGGCAAACTAGCTCCTCACTATATTGGCCCATTCACTATTCTCGAAAGGCGTGGAAAAGTGGCATACCAACTGGAGCTTCCGCCGAACCTTTCTCAGGTTCACGATGTGTTCCATGTGTCACAGCTCCGCCGTTGCTTCAAGGACCCAATCCGAGTAGTGGATCATGAAGTGCTCGAATTGCAGCAGGACCTCTCCTAGAAAGAGCATCCGGTCCGCATTCTCGACCAAGCTAAACGCCGCACACGTCAGAAGGCGATCAAGTTCCTCAAAGTCCAGTGGTCGCACCATTCTGAAGATGAAGCCACTTGGGAACGCGAGGATCGCCTACGTGATGAATACCCCGCACTGTTTCCTTCTACCTCCTAAATCTCGGGACGAGATTTCTTGTAGTGGAGGAGATTTGTAACGCCCGGATAATTAGGCTACAGTAAAACTCTTTTAATGATGCCATGTCATCTCCGTTACTGTTGCTAATCAAGTGTTAGTTCAAAACATTTCAAATTCAAAAATGAATTAGTGACAAACAGCAAAAGTTTTCAAAAGTTGAAACAAAAATGTTCGGACAGTGCCAAATATGGCATAGGTAATTATGGTGTAGAAGACACAATTTTATAAAATAATTAAATGCTCTAAAATAAATAGAACAGAAAACAAAACTAAAAATAAAAGGAAAAAGGAAAAGAAACAACCCCCCTCCCCCCTGGCCAACTGGGCCAAGGCCCAGCCGGTCGACCCATCCGCCCCCCCACTCCCTCCATAACCCCCTGGTCCCGTAACCCTAACCCCCACCCCCACACTCTCCCACTTCCCCGCCCCCACTCGCTCACTTTTCCCCTCCCCCGATCTGGATCGAGATCGGGGCGAGGACTCGAAGCCACCCGACGCCGCCCCGCTGTGGTCGCCGTCACCTCGCCGCCCGGAGCATCCTCGCCGGCCTGCCTCCTCTTCCTCCTCCTCGCCGGCCTGCTACCTCTCCGACAGGTGGGGCCCAGCCCCTGTTAAACGAAAAGAAAATGAAAAAAATGAATATATGTATATTAAATAATTAAATAATTAACCTAATTAAGTTTGCTTAATTAACTTAGCATTTATTAAACTGTATAATTAAACATTATTGGAAACTAACTCAATGGTAGCCAGGACCCACCTTTACTATTTACCTTTTGACCAGTCAAAAGTTGACTGGGTCAACTCTGCTGACTAGACCCCCCTGGCCCCATTGTCATACACTCTGGCTAGAGTAGGACTAGGTGATAAGAGTTTCTGCTCTTTTTAATTCGAATTAATATTAATCCAGTAATTTCAGAAATTCAAATAAACTTTGAAAAACATATAAAATAATCCGTAACTCGGATGAAAATATTTTGTACATGAAAGTTGCTCAGAACGACGAGACGAATCCGGATACGGAGCCCGTTCGTCCGCCACGCGTCCCTAGCATAGTGAACCTGCAACATTTCACCTCCGGTTCATCTGTCCGAAAACGCGAAACACCGGGGATACTTTCCCTGATGTTTCCCCCTTCGCCGGTACCACCTACCACCGCGATTGGGCACCCCCCTAACAACGCTCATTGTCATGTCATGCATTGTCATGCATATGTTTGCATTATATTTATTGTTTCTTCCCCCTCTTCTCTCGCTAGACTCCAATACCGACGCTGCTGCTGCCCAGTTCGACTACGGAGTTGACGACCCCTCCTTGCCAGAGCAACCAGGCAAGCCCCCCCCTTGATCACCAGATATCGCCTATTCTTCTCTATACTGCTTGCATTAGAGTAGTGTAGCATGTTACTGCTTTCCGTTAATCCTATCCTGAGCATAGCCTATCCTTGCTACTACTGTTGTTACCTTTACCTGCAATCCTACATGCTTAGTATAGGATGCTAGTTTTCCATCAGTGACCCTACATTCTTGTCCGTCTGCTGTGCTATACTATCGGGCCGTGATCACTTGGGCGGTGATCACGGGTATATACTTATATACTCTATACATGACACCTGTGGTGACTAAAGTCGGGTCGGCTCGTAGGAGTACCCGCGAGTGGATCTTTGTGGCGGAGCGACAAGGCAGGTTGAGACCGCCTAGGTGAGAGGTGGGCCTGGCCCTGGACGGCGTCCGCGGTTACTTCAAAATAACACGCTTAACGAGTTCTTGGTATTTGATCTGAGTCTGGCCATTTGGTCTATACGCACTAACCAACTACGCGGGAACAGTTATGGGCACTCGACGTCGTGGTATCAGCCGAAGCCTTCGTGACGTCAGCGACTGAGTGGCGCGCGCCGGATTGGACTGGAACGCCTACTAGGCTAGGTCTGCTTTCGGTCGCGTTCGCAACGTGCAGGTGTGCAATGGGCGATGGGCCCAGACCCCTGCGCCATAGGATTTAGACCGGCGTGCTGACCTCTCTGTTGTGCCTAGGTGGGGCTGCGACGTGTTGATCTTCCGAGGCCGGGCATGACCCAGAAAAGTGTGTCCGGCCAAATGGGATCGAGCGTGTTGGGTTATGTGGTGCACCCCTGCAGGGAAGTTTATCTATTCGAATAGCCATGTCCCTCGGTAAAAGGATGACCCGGAGTTGTACCTTGACCTTATGACAACTAGAACCGGATACTTAATAAAACACACCCTTCCAAGTGCCAGATACAACCCGGTGATCGCTCTCTAACAGGGTGACGAGGAGGGGATCGCCGGGTAGGATTATGCTATGCGATGCTACTTGGAGGACTTCAATCTACTCTCTTCTACATGCTGCAAGATGGAGGCTGCCAGAAGCGTAGTCTTCGACGGGACTAGCTATCCCCCCTTACTCTGGCATTCTGCAGTTCAGTCCACTGATATGGCCCTTTACACATATAACCATGCATATGTAGTGTAGCTCCTTGCTTGCGAGTACTTTGGATGAGTACTCACGGTTGCTTTCCTTCCTCTTTTCCCCCTTTCCTTTCTACCTGGTTGTCGCAACCAGATGCTGGAGCCCAGGAGCCAGACGCCACCATCGACAACGACTCCTACTACACCGGAGGAGCCTACTACTACGTGCAGCCCGCTGACGACGACCAGGAGTAGTTAGGAGGATCCCAGGCAGGAGGCCTGCGCCTCTTTCGATCTGTATCCCAGTTTGTGCTAGCCTTCTTAAGGCAAACTTGCTTAACTTATGTCTGTACTCAGATATTGTTGCTTCCGCTGACTCGTCTATGATCGAGCACTTGTGTTCGAGCCCTCGAGGCCCCTGGCTTGTATTATGATGCTTGTATGACTTATTTATGTTTTAGAGTTGTGTTGTGATATCTTCCCGTGAGTCCCTGATCTTGATCGTACACGTTTGCGTGCATGATCAGTGTACGATTGAATCGGGGGCATCACAAGTACCCAGACAATCTGAGCACATGCTCACTGCTTGAGCTATTCTCCTCCATCTTTTAGCTATAGAACTTGTTGGAGACTTCATATCTCTCAACTCGGGTATTTGCTTGAAATACTAACTTCAACTCCTGGAACATCTCATATGGTCCATCACGTTCAAAACAACTTTGAAGTCCCGATTCTAATCCATTAAGCATGGTGCACTAAGCTATCAAGTAGTCATCATATTGAGCTAGCCAAACGTTCATAACGTCTGCATCTGCTCCTACAATAGGTCTGTCACCTAGCGGTGCATCAAGGACATAATTCTTTTGTGCAGCAATGAGGATAAACCTCAAATCATGGACCAAGTCCGCATCATTGCTACTAACATCTTTCAACATAGTTTTTCTCTAGGAACATATCAAAATAAACGGGGAGCAATATCGCGAGCTATTGTTCTACAACATAGATATGCTAATACTACCAGGACTAAGTTCATGATAAATTAAAGTTCAATTAATCATATTACTTAAGAATTCCCACTTAGATAGACATCCCTCTAATCATCTAAGTGACCACGTGATCCATATCAACTAAACCATGTCCGATCATCACGTGAGATGGAGTAGTTTTCAATGGTGAACATCACTATGTTGATCATATCTTCTATATGATTCACGCTCGACCTTTCGGTCTCAGTGTTCCGAGGCCATATCTGCATATGCTAGGCTCGTCAAGTTTAACCTGAGTATTCCGCGTGTGCAAAACTGTCTTGCACCCGTTGTATTTGAACGTAGAGCTTATCACACCCGATCATCACGTGGTGTCTCAGCACGAAGAACTTTCGCAACGGTGCATACTCAGGGAGAACACTTATACCTTGAATTTAGTGAGAGATCATCTTATAATGCTACCGTCGATCTAAGCAAAATAAGATGCATAAAAGATAAACATCACATGAAATCAATATAAGTGATATGATATGGCCACCATCATCTTGTGCTTGTGATCTCCATCTCCGAAGCACCGTCATGTTCACCATCGTCACCGGCGCGACACCTTGATCTCCATCGTAGCATCGTTGTCGTCTCGCCAACTATTGCTTCTACGACTATCGCTACCGCTTAGTGATAAAGTAAAGCAATTACAGGGCCATTGCATTGCATATAATAAAGCGACAACCATATGGCTCCTGCCAGTTGCCGATAACTCGGTTGCAAAACATGATCATCTCATACAATAAATATAGCATCATACCTTGACCATATCACATCACAACATGCCCTGCAAAAACAAGTTAGACGTCCTCTACTTTGTTGTTGCAAGTTTTACGTGGCTGCTACGGGCTGAGCAAGAACCGTTCTTACCTACGCATCAAAACCACAACGATAGTTCGTCAAGTTAGTGATGTTTTAACCTTCTCAAGGACCGGGCGTAGCCACACTCGGTTCAACTAAAGTTGGAGAAACTGACACCAGCCAGCCACCTGTGTGCAAAGCACGTCGGTAGAACCAGTCTCGCGTATGCGTACGCGTAATGTCGGTCCGGGCCGCTTCATCCAACAATACCGCCGAACCAAAGTGTGACATGCTGGTAAGAAGTATGACTTGTATCGCCCACAACTCACTTGTGTTCTACTCGTGCATATAACATCCACGCATAAAACCAGGCTCGGATGCCACTGTTGGGGAACGTAGTAATTTCAAAATTTTCCTACGCACACACAGGATCATGGTGATGCATAGCAACAAGAGGGGAGAGTGTGTCCACGTACCCTCGTAGACCGAAGCGGAAGCGTTAGCACAACGCGGTTGATGTAGTCGTACGTCTTCACGATCCGACCGATCCAAGTACCGAACGTACGGCACCTCCGAGTTCGGCACATGTTCAGCTCAATGACGTCCCGCGAACTCCGATCCAGCAGAGCTTCAGGGAGATTTCCGTCAGCACGACGGCGTGATGACAGTGATGATGTTGCTACCGACGCAAAGCTTCGGCTAAGCACCGCTACGATATGATCGAGGTGGAATATGGTGGAGGGGGCACCGCACACGGCTAAGAGATCAAGAGATCAATTATTGTGTCTAGAGGTGCCCCTGCCCCCGTATATAAAGGACCAGGGGAAGGAGGCGGCCAGCCAGGAGGAGGGCGTGCCAGGGAGGAGTCCTACTCCCACCGGGAGTAGGACTCCCTCTTTTCCTAGTTGGAGTAGGAGGGGGAAAGGAAGGGAAGGAGAGAGGAGGAAGGAAAGGGGGGCTCCGGTATATGTCCGAAACTCCCCGGGGGATTCCGGTAACTCCCCGGTACTCCGGTATATGTCCGAAACTATTCCGATGTCCGAACATAGTCGTCCAATATATCGATCTTTACGTCTCGACCATTTCGAGACTCCTCGTCATGTCCGTGATCACATCTGGGACTCCCAACTACCTCCGGTACATCAAAAAACTCGTAATACAATCGTCACCGAACTTTAAGCGTGCGGACCCTACGGGTTCGAGAACTATGTAGACATGACCGAGACATGTCTCCGATCAATAACCAATAGCGGAACCTGGATGCTCATATTGGCTCCTACATATTCTACGAAGATCTTTATCGGTCAAACCGCATAACAACATACGTTGTTCCCTTTGTCATCGGTATGTTACTTGCCCGAGATTCGATCGTCGGTATCTCAATACCTAGTTCAATCTCGTTACCGGCAAGTCTCTTTACTCGTTCCATAATACATCATCCTGCAACTAACTCATTAGTTACAATGCTTGCAAGGCTTATAGTGATGTGCATTACTGAGTGGGCCCAGAGATACCTCTCCGACAATCAGAGTGATAAATCCTAATCTCGAAATATGCCAACTCAACAAGTACCTTCGGAGACACCTGTAGAGCACCTTTATAATCACCCATTTACGTTGTGACGTTTGGTAGCACACAAAGT
Organism: Triticum aestivum; assembly: GCF_018294505.1. Lineage (NCBI taxonomy): Eukaryota > Viridiplantae > Streptophyta > Magnoliopsida > Poales > Poaceae > Triticum > Triticum aestivum. The sequence goes on from NC_057796.1 coordinate 440,728,415, forward strand.
GTTCCTCCGGTAAACGGGAGTTGCATAATCTCATAGTCATAGGAACATGTATAAGTCATGAAGAAAGCAATAGCAACATACTAAACGATCAAGTGCTAAACTAACGGAATGGGTCATGTCAATCACATCATTCTCCTAATGATGTGATCCCGTTAATCAAATGACAACCCATGTCCATGGCTAGGAAACTCAACCATCTTTGATTAATGAGCTAGTCAAGTAGAGGCATACTAGTGACACTATGTTTGTCTATGTATTCACACATGTATTATGTTTCCGGTTAATACAATTCTAGCATGAATAATAAACATTTATCATGAATAATAAACATTTATCATGAAATAAGGAAATAATAATAACTTTATTATTGCCTCTAGGGCATATTTCCTTCAGTTGCCTCCTTCCCTCAATCATACCTTGGCTTACCTTTATCAACTCAGAAGCTTAATCTTTCAAACTTCTTTTTCATCATTGACAAGATTGGCCACCATCTGGCAAGTTGGCGAGGGGTACTTTTGTCTCTTGCAGGTCGGGCTATTCTGGACTTCTGGTTCGTTCAGTTCTTGGACTCTTGCCTATCTATGCCATGACTTCTCTATTGCTGCCTATGAGCGTTGTCCTCGAGATCGATAAGCATTGTAGGGCCTTTTTTTAGGCGGGTCAGGACCTAAATTCTTTCCTGCTGCTCTCACACCTAACCAAATTACATTCGAATTCTCCTCTCAAGGCGGCTCTCAACTATCAAATATGGATGGTCCAACAATCGGGACCTTTATGTATACCCTAGTCTCGAAGCAGACTGGAATCACTTATCGAAGAAACAAGTTGCCCCCACGTCGCCCCCATCTCAGGCGACTCGGGCGGCTCTTCAAACCCTAGCCGCCAGGGTCACCACCACCTCCCTCCCTTCCCTCCGCTGCCGCTGGGCTAAGCCCGGGGGCCGACGGCGGTGGCGGAGGCTCTCGTCCCTGGATCGCGTCAGAGGGGGTGGGGCTGGACCTCCACGCGCATGACGGCGCAGCGGCGATCTGATCCATGGTAGCGCGACGGCGTGCTCCGGGCGGAGGCCTTGGGCGGCGGCGCGGTTGCCTGGTGGCGAGCCAGCGGCGGTGGCGTGAAGAGGGCACCGTGGAGGACCGGGCTGGCCAGATCAGGATCCTGGGGCGGCGGCCCTGGACGGCGGCGGCGGGTGAAGCTCGGGCTTCCCGCGGCGGCATGGCGTGGTGCAGTCCATATCCAAGACGGATCTGCGTCGGCGATCTCGTGGTTTTGCCACGGTTTGGTTCCGATCAGAGACGGTGATGAGCGTGCGGGATCCATCTCGGCGGCTCTCGCGGTTTGGCGAGGTGGGGTGGGAGTCCTCCCAGGCTCCAGTGTGGAGCATTCAGGCAGTGGCCGGTGTGCCAGGGCTCCTACGGTGGCACTGCTGTTGTGGTTGGTCGCCGGATCTAGGCAGCTAGATCTGGGGCTTTGAAGGCGGTCGAGACAGTGCACAGGTTGTCGGGTGGATTTCTTGGGACGGATCCGAGTGAAAATTTGGTCTTCGGTCGTTGGCCGGAGCCGGTGATGACGATGCCCTTATCATCGTTTCCTTCATGAAGGCATCATCGAGGTACAAATCCCAAACCCACCCAATACCTCCGGGGGAAACCCTAGACCAGTTGATCGGATGACGGCGGCATTCATGTGTCGTTACCCCCTAGGGGGTGGCATTCTTGGAGATGCACTCGGGCTCGAGGGACCAGCGGATGGCTTCTTCGGTGGAGCGGTGTTTCTTTCTACATATTCATGGCGGCGGCTCTTGGCGGCATGGAGCAGCGGAGGCTTCACGTCAGATGTGTGGAGATGGACACGCGCAGGAGGTCGACGCTGTCTGGCATCGTGGTCGCGTCGGCAGCAGCTAGACCGGGCAAGGTAGATGCAGCAGTACAACTCTGAAGATGGATTGGTGGCAGGTGGCTGCGGCGGCCTCATACCCGGCAGGCGTCCTGGTTGAGGAGCACGCCGGACTGGTGGGTGCCCATACCCGGCAGGCGTCCTGGTTGGGACCTCAGGTCTTAGATGTGAGGTTTGGCTGCGAGGTCTGTTTGGTATTAGGCCTAGACTATTAGCGCCCCTTCATCAACTGGATAGGAGTAGCGACCGATGTTGCTTAGATGGTGGCTTTGGTCTTACTTTGTATGACTTTGTAAGGTCTTGTGTTAATAATTAATAAAATGGTTGTATGCATATGCAGAGGCGGGGGTATTCCTCCTTTTCTAAAAAAAATGTATTTCGCTTTCTTTCCCTACCCCCAATCTACTCTACTGTAAATGTACTCCGGTTTATTAATGCAAAGTTTCAGGCCGGCGTAAGCTCGTCGTAGCACCGTTAAAAAAACAAAAAGAGCTCTCTCTCCGATTTCATTTATCAGAAACCACAATGTGTTTCACAGCTACTGAACAGGAAACAAAAGAGCCGCACCTAGATATATCCTAGATCATCTCGCGTAGGCTGATCACGATCCGGAAGAGCCACAAACCGGAGCCTCAGACCATGCATCATCATCATCAGATGCTCAGGAAGGCATAGAAAGCAACGTTTGAGACGAGCCCTGCCGCATCCACCTACAAAACGGGCCTTGTGATTTCAGCGTCGCATTCAGTGCGAGTACTCGGCGGCCTCCTTGTTCCACGACAGGTACGCGGGGTCTCCGAGGGCCCTGAACAAAATCCATCCACACATTCATTTGCTGCTTTACAATGAATGAATGATCTGCACATAACCATGTCAGATGCTGGTATTTACCTTGGCTTGACGACGTAGAGGACGACGAAGCCCATGGCGAGGAGCAGGCAGATGCCGCCGACGGCCACGTAGGCGACGCCGATGAAGTTGTTCTTCCCCCCGATCCACGACGCCGTCGACAGCACCACCGCCTTGGTGCCCCCGAAGCTGTACGTGTTGTAGTTGTTCTGGATCACCACCGTGATCTCGTCGCTCGCCATGATGTCCGTCTCGATCCGCCCGTACAGCTTCCTGAACGTCGGCAGCGCCGCCGTCCGCATCCACACGATCAGGTCCTCCTGCTCGCTCAGCTGCTCAAGTTCAGAAGGAAATGCTGCATCAGAGATCCTTCAGAAGTTAATTCTTTGTGCACTTAATTAGTCACAGACAGGTAGCTTGTCGTTGAGGTTGCCGCCGCCGATGAGGCCGCCCTTCTGGAAGTTGACGGGGAAGACGTTGCTGCCGAACTTGCTGTTCTTGTCGCTGGCCCAGGCGATGTCCTTCTTGTTCACCGTCACCGACTTCTTGTTGACGGAGAAGGCGTAGGTGTCGTTGAAGAGGCTCCAGGCGATGAGGCCGCAGGGCACGATGAGGGAGCCGTCGCCGGTGGTGGCCTCCGGGTCGCAGGCCTTGGCCACCGCCTTGGGGTCCTTGTAGTCCTTGTCGCGCAGCTGCTGGTCGCTCCGGCTCTGCACGTACCGCCGGTGGTTCTGGTAGAAGTTCTCCAGCTGGTAGTAGACGTGTATGGGGCCCTTCATCGGCTTCGGCACCTGAACACAAAGATGCCATGTTCTTCAGGACTGCATACCAGCAGAGTAGAGACGCATTTCTGAATGAGAAGATGTGTCTCTGAATCTCACCGTGATCTTTCTGGTGCACGCCTTGTTGGCCTTGGAGTTCTGGATGAACCCGATCTTGTCGCTGGCGGTAACGCACTCCTCGTCGTATCGATCTATCAGTTCAACAATCTGCATTTTGCAGTAGCGGCAAATTAGGGAACAGCAAAGATGAAATGCATTTTGTTCATGTAGCACTGCAACTGCACTTGTCTGAATTTTTCACCTCCTGTGACGCCGACAGCGACGCGAGCCCTATCGGGACGAAGATGATGCCGATGAGCGAGAAGGCGCCGATGACCTATCAATCAACCGAAGGATTCATGTTAGTACATTCAGGTTGACAAAGATGTAGCCCTGGGTCGATGTTTACATTTGCAACGATCATCACAAGAGAAGAAACAAAACGGAGTAATAATTAAATCGTACGATTCCGGGAGTTAACAGCGGCTTGCATGCCGGGAGCTCCTGCTGCGTGAATTTAGAATCTGCCAAAACGGAACGGGAATTCAATCAGTCACAAGAACATGCCGCCTGCATTTTTTTCTCTCAGTAAAATAGGGAAATCAAATCAAAGAAGGCGGCACAATCAGACGTACACTTGGGCTTGTTGGCCGAGGCCGCGCTCTCCGACCCTGACACACTCATCTGCCACGCACGCACGGAAGAAAATCAACCAGATCCATCGGTCGGCGGCCACGATGAGTAAGTAGTATCCAATGGAATCACACGTTCATGCCGTCCCTGATCGGGGGCCGGACAAGAAGGGGATCATATACCAAACCAATTAATTACCTGATCGACGGCGGGCGGAGCGACGCGCGCGCGGGCGAGGGGGCTGCGATCGTGTTCGGGGTCGTGATCGTGATCGCTTCCCGGGCGCCGGCCGGAGGAGGAGGGGGTTCCGGGTTCCGATCGATCGCCGTCGTCGTCTCCGCGTGGTTTGGCTGGTTGCGCGCGAGGGGTGGGTGGGTGGTTACCTCGTACGCATCCGTCCGTCCCAGTCGTGCGAGCTGGCTGGAATGGCGGAACGGAACTTGGCCACCCGCTGCCACGTCGCGCGGGCCTCCGCCGTCTGCGTCTACGTACAGGGCCGCGAGTGGCTGCCGCTGGCTGCGCGGTTGCTATTTTTGCCTCGTGCTGCTGGCGACGGACGGGGAAAGAGACGAAGCTGTGTGGCGCTTTCGAGTTTAGGTCTGCATGATGCATGACAGCACCGCGACGGCGACGCTCTGAATAACAACTGACGTTCCAACACGCGCACGGCGGCGCGGGCGCGCTGCGAGCAGGCGTGACGGCGACGGACCGGACGGGGATCGATGGCCTGGCCGTGTCTGTGTCGTATATCGACGCCCCACTGCCGTTCGACTCCGGCGTCTCAGGAGAGCCGTTCGCCGCAAACCGACAGTGGTGCAGATGGTGCATACGACAAGGTTCAGAATCAAACAAACAAAGATTTTTCACGCCCTGATTTGCAACATGTTTTTTTGAGGAGCGTGCTAAGCTTGGCCCGTCGGCCGTCGCGAACCGCTCGACCGTATGATGTTCGTGTTCCTCTTCCCTATTTCTCTCACTGCAACAAGACTCTTGTTGCTTTTGCAAGATCCTTGTTGCCAAAGCATCTTCGACTCGCGGTTCTGTCCGCCGCCATTGCAACAAGATCCTTGCAATAGGACCCTCGTTGCAAAAGCATCTCCGGAGTCTCCGCAACTATGCCGCTCGGTCGGCTTGATCTCGCCTCTTGCGACCACAACATGTGCCATGTTGCAATTCCCAAAGGCATGAAGAAAGCGCTGGAGGTCGAAGGAGAGATGTCACTTGTGGATACAGCAGAGCAGCAAAGTTGCCTAGAGGAGATCGAGGTCGAGGAGGACAGGGGAGGCAGCATCACCATCGAATACTTCCGCAGCGGAGTGCCACTGCTTGTTGAGAGAGAGCACCGTGGAAAATAATAGGAGCGGAGTGGTGGGCTAAGAGCATCTTCAGCCGTTCGCCCCCCACGGGCTAGAAAAAGCGCCGCTTGGGGGCGAAACGGCGATATTTTCGCCGTGGGGGCGATCGGGTTCCCAGTCGCCACCCCCAGGTCACCCCAGACGCCCTTTTTATAAACATTTAAAATCCCTGACGCCCTTTTTATAAACATTTTAAAAAAACATTCAGCCAAAATTCAGCAAACACGACATAGATTCAGCATAGATTCGGCAAACACGACATAGATTAGGCGTTCCATAGTTTTTTTACATATAGAAAACATAAAATCTACTAAAAAACAAAGGGTCGCGCCTACAGGCCGAAGAAATGGTTGAACGCGGCGTAGTCGCCGTCGTCCTCCTCCTTCTCCTTCTTCACATGGCCATCCCTGCTGGACCCCTGCCTGGGGTCGCCCTGGCGGACAAGTTTGGCCGGCGGCGGCGCGTCGTCCTCGTCGCTGTCCTCGAGCACAATCACGCCTCCCTCCTCGCGTCCACGGCGGCGTGCGGCGATCTCCTCTAGGGCGCGGCGCTGGCGCTCCCCATCTCCAGCCGGGCCCAATCCTCCCGCGCCCACTTCATGGCGGCCTCGTTGTCGAGCGCGTCATCGAGCTCGCTCTTCATGGCGGCAAGCCCCGGCTTCGTCTTCGGCTTGACGAGGCGGGCGGGGGGGGGGGGGGGGAGCCGAGAAGGAGGCACGGCCGCCCTCATTGATGACGATGCCGGCGCTGCGGGTGCGCCGGTCGAGCGGTGTTTCCACGACTCGGCCTTGATGCTGACGAGCGCTGGCGACCCGGAGGAGTGGGAGGAGGATCGGGAGGAGGAGGAGGACCCGCCCAACATTCTCCTCGGCAGCCACGCGCCGCCACTCCGGCAGGGGGCCGGGGCAGTCGGGTACTCGAGCGGCAGATCGTTGCCGCCCTCGAGGTACTCGAGGACGGCGTGGAGCGTGCTGCCGGGGGCGCCCCACCACAGGCGGTGGCCGTCACTGTTGTTGCGCCCCCTGAACCACCGACACATTGTTGATGGAGGCGAGCCGCTCGCCTGCCGGCATTCGAAGTACGCGGCCCACGCCTCGTGGTTGCCGGCATCGTACTCCGGGAGGGCCCGGTCCTCCTCCGACAGGGAGGCCCGCACACGCTCGATCTCGGCGTAAAAGTAGGCGGGGTGTTCGACGTCGGGTAGAGGGGGACGGGGACGCCTCCGGCGTTGAGCCTCCACCGCCCCGACGCGCGCATGTCGAGGGGCGTCGGGTAGTTCGCCTCGTGGAGGAGGTGGGCTTCCCACTCGTGCAGCGAGCGGTGGCCGAAGCCGTTGGCCGCCACCGCGTCGCCGGGGAACCGTTCACCCATCTGTTGTGTGTGCACGCGGTGCCTAGACGGGGAGGGAGGGAAAGAGAGGGCGTCGGCGGCGAGAGAGGGGGGGCTGCGGGCGGGTGCTTCCACCGGCGAGGGAGGGGCGGCTTTTATTGCGGCCAGGGGGCGGCAACATGTGTACGCGTTGTGGGAGGGGGCCGCATGATAACCCACAAGTATAGGGGATCAATTGTAGCCTCTTTCGATAAGTAAGAGTGTCGAACCCAACGAGGAGCTAAAGGTAGAACAAATATTCCCTCAAGTTCTATCGACCACCGATACAACTCTACGCACGCTTGACGTTCGCTTTACCTAGAACAAGTATAAAACTAGAAGTACTTTGTAGGTGTTTTTGGATAGGCTTGCAAGAAAGTAAAGAGCACGTAAATAAAGCTAGGGGCTGCTTAGATAAAGACACAACTAAATTAGTTTTAGTAAAGAGCTTTTTGTTACGAGAAAGTTATTTGTCCCTAGGCAATCGATAACTAGACCGGTAATCATTATTGCAATTTTATTTGAGGGAGAGGCATAAGCTAACATACTTTCTCTACTTGGATCATATGCACTTATGATTGGAACTCTAGCAAGCATCCGCAACTACTAAAGATCATTAAGGTAAAACCCAACCATAGCATTAAAGTATCAAGTCCTCTTTATCCCATACGCAAACAACCTACTTACTCGGGTCTGTGCTTCTGTTCACTCACGCCACCCACCATAAGCAAATCATGAGCATATTGCAAACCCTACAGCGGGGATCCCTCACGCTTGCGCGACACGGAGAGCACCATAGGACAGCACCAATAATAAAACATGCAACTCAAACCAATCTTGATCATCAAATAACCCATAGGACAAAACGGATCTACTCAAACATCATAGGATAGCCATACATCATTGGGAAATAATATATAGTGTTGAGCACCATGTTTAAGTAGAGATTACAGCGGTAAGAGAGAGGTTACACCGCTGCATAGAGGGGGGAAGAGTTGGTGATGATGGCGGTGAAGTTGTTGGTGAAGATTGCGGTGATGATGATGGCCACGGCAGCGTTCCGGCGCCACCGGAAGAGAAGGGGAGAGGGGGCCCCTTCGTCTTCTTCTTCCTTGACCTCCTCCCTAGATGGGAGAAGGGTTTCCCCTCTGGTCCTTGGCCTCCATGGCGTGGGAGGGGCGAGCCCCTCCGAGATTGGACCTGTCTCTCTGTCTCTCTCTGTTTCTGCGTTCTCGTCTGCTGCCCATTCACCGTTTCTTTTATATCCGGAGATTCGTAACTCGGATTGGGTTGAAACCTTCGCCCAGATCTTTTTCCAAAAATTAGCTTTCTTGCGGCCAAAGTAGAGCATCAACCGCCTTACGAGGGGCCCACGAGGGTGGGGGCGCGCCTGCCTGTAGTGGCCGTGGGCCCCACCCTCGTGGCCACCTCGGGCACCGTCTCGCGTTGATTTTCTTCCCAAAAATTACAAATATTCCAAAATAATTCTCCGTCCGTTTTTATCCCGTTTGGATTCCGTTTGATATGGATATTCTGCGAAACCAAAAACATGCAACAGACAGGAACTAGCACCGGGCACTGGATCAATATGTTAGTCCCAAAAATAGGATAAAAAGTTGCCAAAAAGTATATGGAAGTTGTAGAATATTGGCATGGAACAATCAAAATTTATAGATACGACGGAGACGTATCAGCATCCCCAAGCTTAATTCCTGCTCGTCCTCGAGTAGGTAAATGATAAAAAAAGATAATTTTTGATGTGGAATGCTACCTAGCATAATCTTGATCATGTATCTAATCATGGCATGAATATTAAGACACGAGTGATTCAAAGCAATAGTCTATCATTTGACATAAAAACAATAATACTTCAAGCCTACTAATAAAGCAATCATGTCTTTTCAAAATAACAAGGCCAAAGAAAGTTATCCCTACAAAATCATACGGTCTGGCTATGCTCCATCTTCACCACACAAAATATTCATATCATGCACAACCCCGATGACAAGCCAAGAAATTGTTTCATACTTTTGACGTTCTCAAACCTTTTCAACTTTCACGCAATACATGAGCGTGAGCCATGGACGTAACACTATAGGTGGAATAGAATATGATGGTGGAGGTTATGTGGAGAAGACAAAAAAAAAGTCTCACATCGACGTGGCTAATCAACAGGTTATGAAGATGTCCATCAATTGATGTCAATGTGAGGAGTAGGGATTGCCATGCAACGGATGCACTAGAGCTATAAGTATATGAAAGCTCAAACTGAAACTAAGTGAGTGTGCATCCAACTTGCTTGCTCATGAAGACCTAGGGCATTTGAGGAAGCCCATCGTTGGAATATACAAGCCAAGTTCTATAATGAAAATTCCCACTAGTATATGAAAGTGAAAGCATAGGATACTCTCTCTATGAAGAACATGGTGCTACTCTGAAGCACAAGTGTGGTAAAAGGATAGTAACATTGCCCCTTCTCTCTTTTTCTCTCATTTTTTTTCTTTTTTTTCTTTTTTTGGGCCTTCTCTTTTTTTGGCCTTTCTCTTTTCTTTTCGTCCGGAGTCTCATCCCGACTTGTGGGGTAATCATAGCCTCCATCATCCTTTCCTCACCGGGGCAATGCTCTAATAATGATGATCATCACACTTTTATTTACTTACAACTCAATATTACAACTCGATATCTAGAACAAAGATATGACTCTATATGAATGCCTCCGGCGGTGTACCGGGATGTGCAATGATCTAGCGTAGCAATGACATCAAAAAACGGACAAGCCATGAAAACATCATGCTAGCTATCTTACGATCATGCAAAGCAATATGACAATGAATGCTCAAGTCATGTATATGATGATGATGGAAGTTGCATGGCAATATATCTCGGAATGGCTATGGAAATGCCATGATAGGTAGGTATGGTGGCTGTTTTGAGGAAGATATAATGAGGCTTATGTGTGACAGAGCGTATCGTATCACGGGGTTTGGATGCACCGGCGAAGTTTGCACCAACTCTCGAGGTGAGAAAGGGCAATGCACGGTACCGAAGAGGCTAGCAATGATGGAAGGGTGAGAGTGCGTATAATCCATGGACTCAACATTAGTCATAAAGAACTCACATACTTATTGCAAAAATCTATTAGTCATCGAAACAAAGTACTACGCGCATGCTCCTAGGGGGATAGATTGGTAGGAAAAGACCATCGCTCGTCCCCGACCGCCACTCATAAGGAAGACAATCAATAAATAACTCATGCTCCGACTTCGTTACATAACGGTTCACCATACGTGCATGCTACGGGAATCACAAACCTCAACACAAGTATTTCTACAATCCACAACTACCCACTAGCATGACTCTAATATCACCATCTTTATATCGCAAAACTATTGCAAGGAATCAAACATATCATATTCAGTGATCTACAAGTTTTATGTAGGATTTTATGACTAACCATGTGAATGACCAGTTCCTGTCATCTCTCTAAATAGATATAAGTGAAGCAAGAGAGTTTAATTCTTTCTACAAAAGATATGCCCACACTCTAACAAATATAAGTGAAGCAAAAGAGCATTCTACAAATGGCGGTTGTCTATGTAAAGAGAAACAGGCAATCCAAACTTCAAATGATATAAGTGAAGCACATGAAGCATTCTATAAAGCCATACTCAAAAGATATAAGTGAAGTGCAAAGAGCATTCTATAAATCAACCAAGGACTATCTCATACCAGCATGGTGCATAAAAGAAAAGTGAAAACTAAATGCAAAAGATGCTCCAAGATTTGCACATATCACATGAATGAAACGAATCCGAAAACATACCGATACTTGTTGAAGAAAGAGGGGATGCCTTCCGGGGCATCCCCAAGCTTAGACGCTTGAGTCTCCTTGAATATTTACTTGGGGTGCCTCGGGCATCCCCAAGCTTGAGCTCTTGCCTCTCTTCCTTCTTCTCACATCGAGACCTTCTCGATCATCGAACACTTCATCCACACAAAACTTCAACAGAAAACTCGGTAAGATCCGTTAGTATAATAAAGCAAATCACTACTCTAAGTACTGTTGCAAACCAATTCATATTTTGTTTTTGCATTGTGTCTACTGTAATATAACTTTTTCATGGCTTAATCCACTGATATAAATTGATAGTTTCATCAAAACAAGCAAACTATGCATCAAAAACAGAATCTGTCTAAAACAGAACAGTCTGTAATAATCTGAACATTCACCATACTTCTGATACTTTAAAAATTCTGCCAAAATTAGGAAAAATAAAAATTTGTATAGAAAGACAGTGCAAAAAGAATCAGAACCATTTGACGTTCCAGTAAAAAATAAAAAATCGCGCACTACAGCCAAAGTTTCTGTCCTGCACCGTACAAACCAACAAGCATTGTAAACATCCTAAAGGCAAACCTTGGCACATTATTTTTATAATACAATGGAATTGTACAAGGGGATAATTATTTTTGTTGAAAAGTTTCTGTAATCAAGATTCACAAAGTTTCCGTGAGCATGAACAAAGTTCAAGGAGCTCTCCCACTTCAACAATGCTTGTCTTTCTCACTTTCACTTTCCTTTTTGAAAAGTTTTGGGTTCCCCTCTTTATTTTTGTTGTTTTTAAACTATATGAAAGCACTCAACAGAAATAAATGACTCTCTAAAACTTCCGGGTTGTCTCCCTGGCAGCGCTTTCTTTAAAGCCATTAAGCTAGGCATATAGTGCTCAAGTAGTGAATCCACCCGGATCCCAAGGTATATCAAAGCCAATTTTAATTAGCAATGATTTGTAATTTAGTAGTGAGCACAAAGCAACATATATCATGTAATGACGAAGTCTAACTCTCTTCCTATGCATCGGCATGTCATAAAAGAACAATTCATGCACACATAGTAAAGGCCAATGCATAGTATAAACAGTTTCTTGCAATTTTATCATGTTGGAAACATAGAGAGGTGGAGATATAGTTCCTCTCTCATAATAATTGCAAGTAGGAGCAGCAAGCACATGCATATTATATCTATCAAAATCATCATGTGCAACGGTAAAAGGCAACCCATCAATATAATCCTTAATAAGTGCAAACTTCTCCGATATAGTGTAGTTTGGGAGAATTCAAAAAGATAATAGGACTATCATGTGTGGGTGCAATAGCAACAATTTCATGTTTAACATAAGGAACTATAGCAAGTTCATCTCCATAAGCATAATTCATATTGGCATCTTGGCCAGAAGCATAGCAAGCATCATCAAAAAGGGATATTTCAAGAGAATCAATGGGATCATAATAGTCATCATAGCAATCATCCTTCGGTAAGCACGAAGGGAAATTAAACAATGTATGAGTTGAAGAGTTACTGTCATTAGAAGGTGGGCACGGGTAGCTAATCCGCTCTTCCTCCTTTTGTTCTTCGCTCTCCTCCTCATCTTTTTCATCCAATGAGCTCACAGTTTCATCAATTTCTTCTTCCATAGACTCCTGCAAAATATTAGTCTCTTCTTGGACAGCGGGGTAGTCCTCAATATATGGTTCAACATAGGCATTAGAAGCATAATTATCATAGCAATATTTAAGTATGGCAAAATTTTCAGATTTGTAAAGAGTAGCATCATACGTTTCAATCAAAGAAGCAATTTCATAAGCACCCTTAAAAGCAACAAATTCTTCAATTTGTTGAACATCATAGTAACTATAAACACCCTTAGCATACGAAGATACGATTCCATTATCACTAAACTCACATTGATAGGGAAGGTGTTTCTTAGGGTTTTCAGAACAACAAGTAATATCATATATTTCACATAAATTCCAAGCATAGCATTGCAAACGATGAATTTGACCCAGTAAAATTTCCCTTTTTCAGATATTCGGTGTCGCACATAACAAGCATGCTCATCTAAAGATTTGCCCTCAACTAAGCTAGTTGGGGTTTCAGCACGAGCACATAGGGATCGAAGATGATCCAAGTAATAAGCTTCAGGAGTATGATAGATTTTGAGTGGTTCTTCAACCATTGGTTCAGTAGGTACAACTAATTTTTTTGGTATTTTGCGTTTCCTACCCATAACTAAAGATAGAAAACAACTAAGAACAGCAAATAAAAATTACTTAGTGATAAAGCAAACAAGCACACACGAGAATATTCACCCCACGCTATTGCTCTCCGGCAACGGCGCCAGAAAAAGGTCTTGATAACCCACAAGTATAGGGGATCAATTGTAGCCTCTTTCGATAAGTAAGAGTGTCGAACCCAACGAGGAGCTAAAGGTAGAACAAATATTCCCTCAAGTTCTATCGACCACCGATACAACTCTACGCACGCTTGACGTTCGCTTTACCTAGAACAAGTATGAAACTAGAAGTACTTTGTAGGTGTTTTTGGATAGGTTTGCAAGAAATAAAGAGCACGTAAATAAAAGCTAGGGGCTGCTTAGATAAAGACACAACTAAATTAGTTTTAGTAAAGAGCTTTTTGTTACGAGAAAGTTATTTGTCCCTAGGCAATCGATAACTAGACCGGTAATCACTATTGCAATTTTATTTGAGGGAGAGGCATAAGCTAACATACTTTCTCTACTTGGATCATATGCACTTATGATTGGAACTCTAGCAAGCATCCGCAACTACTAAAGATCATTAAGGTAAAACCCAACCATAGCATTAAAGTATCAAGTCCTCTTTATCCCATACGCAAACAACCTACTTACTCGGGTCTGTGCTTCTGTCACTCACGCCACCCACCATAAGCAAATCATGAACATATTGCAAACCCTACAGCGGGAATCCCTCACGCTTGCGCGACACGGAGAGCACCATAGGACAGCACCAATAATAAAACATGCAACTCAAACCAATCTTGATCATGAAATAACCCATAGGACAAAACGGATCTACTCAAACATCATAGGATAGCCATACATCATTGGGAAATAATATATAGTGTTGAGCACCATGTTTAAGTAGAGATTACAGCAGGTAAGAGAGAGGTTACACCGCTGCATGGAGGGTGGAAGAGTTGGTGATGATGGCGGTGAAGTTGTTGGTGAAGATTGCGGTGATGATGATGGCCACGGCAGCGTTCCAGCGCCACCGGAAGAGAAGGGGAGAGGGGGCCCCTTCGTCTTCTTCTTCCTTGACCTCCTCCCTAGATGGGAGAAGGTTTTCACCTCTGGTCCTTGGCCTCCATGGCGTGGGAGGGGCGAGAGCCCCTCCGAGATTGGATCTGTCTCTCTGTCTCTCTCTGTTTCTGCGTTCTCGTCTGCTGCCCTTTCACCATTTCTTTTATATTCGGAGATCCGTAACTTCGATTGGGTTGAAACCTTCGCCCAGATCTTTTTCCAAAAATTAGCTTTCTTGCGGCCAAAGTAGAGCATCAACCGCCTTATGAGGGGCCCACGAGGGTGGGGGCGCGCCTGCCAGTAGTGGTCGTGGGCCCCACCCTCGTGGCCACCTCGGGCACCGTCTCGCGTTGATTTTCTTCCCAAAAATCACAAATATTCCAAAATAATTCTCCGTCCATTTTTATCCCATTTGGATTCCGTTTGATATAGATATTCTGCGAAACCAAAAACATGCAACAGACAGGAACTGGCACTGGGCATAGGATCAATATGTTAGTCCCAAAAATAGTATAAAAAGTTGCCAAAAAGTATATGGAAGTTGTAGAATATTGGCATGGAACAATCAAAAATTATAGATACGACGGAGACGTATCACCGCACTGCGCCGCCCGTGAGGAATCAATGGAAGGCTGACCGGCAGCAGCCTTGGCATTGATTCTCCGCGGGAAACTGAGGTGATGAAGGACGACGAGGCGCGGGGGTCGCTGACTCGGCGGGCCCGCCGTTCTTTCGCGCCAAAAACTATTGCCCCGGCGCACCCAGTGCGCTGGGTTCGGCCTGAGTACGCCGGCTCCAGTTTCAGGCCTAACAGGCGAAAAATGGGCTCCTGGGGGCGCGACTGGGCCGTTTTTTCAGCGCTGGCGCTAAAAAATGGGCCTGGGGGAGGGGGGCTGTTGGGGGCGCGGCTGGAGATGCTCTAAGTCGTGGGAAGCAGGATTAGGGAAGGTGGCCGTGGATAAGAACGACTGGTTCATGTGAAGGTTTCTAGAAAAAATGGTGGTAACTCAACCACCGTACGATCACGTTTGATCATCATACGTTCCCTCTTATATTCTTTCCCCATTGCAATAAGACCCATTATTGCAATTGCAACATGACCCTTGTTGCGGAGCATCTCTAGCTCGCAGGTTGCCACGAGACTCTTGTTGCATAAAGTATCTTCGGCTCGCGACCGTGTCCGTCGTCATTGCAACAAGACCTTCCCTAACCTCCGCACCTTCCTTGTTGATCCCGAGGGCTGCCAATTCGATGGACTGCTTCCCGGAGACCCCAATGTCAGGCTCGTCTTCTCCAGCAATGACACCACCCTCCGCCGCATTGGCTACATTGACAGCAGATGGTCGTCCTAGAAGCGACGAGAGGTATCGTGCTCGTAGCAACTGTGGTGGGTTGCAGCACTGTACCCCATCGTGTGCTCTAGGGCGACGCTATGCTACTGTGGTGCTGGCCTTGTTCATCGGTGTGACAGGCCGACAACTCTTGTAGCTTCAAGTAGAGTTAGACGGCCGAGAGGGAGAAAGGATTTTGGAGAGAAGGAAATGTCTAAGAAGGAAGACGATGGGCAGCGTTGCTTGGGGAAATTTGTGTGGAGAGAGTAGAGAGGTGATGTGTCTGCAACATACCCTTGTTGCGGAGCATCTCTAGCTCGCAGGTTGCCACGAGACTCTTGTTGCATAAAGTATCTTCGGCTCGCGACCATGTCTGTCGTCATTGCAACAAGACCTTCCCTAACCTCCGCACCTTCCTTGTTGATCCTGAGGGCTGCCAATTCGATGGACTGCTTCCCGGAGACCCCAATGTCAGGCTCGTCTTCCCCAGCAATGACACCACCCTCCGCCGCATTGGCTACATTGACAGCAGATGGTCGGCCTAGAAGCGACGAGAGGTATCGTGCTCGTAGCAACTGTGGTGGGTTGCAGCACTGTACCCCATCGTGTGCTCTAGGGCGACGCTATGCTACTGTGGTGCTGGCCTTGTTCATCGGTGTGACAGGCCGACAACTCTTGTAGCTTCAAGTAGAGTTAGACGGCCGAGAGGGAGAAAGGATTTTGGAGAGAAGGAAATGTCTAAGAAGGAAGACGATGGGCAGCGTTGCTTGGGGAAATTTGTGTGGAGAGAGTAGAGAGGTGATGTGTCTGCAACATACCCTTGTTGCGGAGCATCTCTAGCTCGCAGGTTGCCACGAGACTCTTGTTGCATAAAGTATCTTCGGCTCGCGACCGTGTCTGTCGTCATTGCAACAAGACCTTCCCTAACCTCCGCACCTTCCTTGTTGATCCTGAGGGCTGCCAATTCGATGGACTGCTTCCCGGAGACCCCAATGTCAGGCTCGTCTTCCCCAGCAATGACACCACCCTCCGCCGCATTGGCTACATTGACAGCAGATGGTCGTCCTAGAAGCGACGAGAGGTATCGTGCTCGTAGCAACTGTGGTGGGTTGCAGCACTGTACCCCATCGTGTGCTCTAGGGCGACGCTATGCTACTGTGGTGCTGGCCTTGTTCATCGGTGTGACAGGCCGACAACTCTTGTAGCTTCAAGTAGAGTTAGACGGCCGAGAGGGAGAAAGGATTTTGGAGAGAAGGAAATGTCTAAGAAGGAAGACGATGGGCAGCGTTGCTTGGGGAAATTTGTGTGGAGAGAGTAGAGAGGTGATGTGTCTGCAACATACCCTTGTTGCGGAGCATCTCTAGCTCGCAGGTTGCCACGAGACTCTTGTTGCATAAAGTATCTTCGGCTCGCGACCGTGTCTGTCGTCATTGCAACAAGACCTTCCCTAACCTCCGCACCTTCCTTGTTGATCCTGAGGGCTGCCAATTCGATGGACTGCTTCCCGGAGACCCCAATGTCAGGCTCGTCTTCCCCAGCAATGACACCACCCTCCGCCGCATTGGCTACATTGACAGCAGATGGTCGGCCTAGAAGCGACGAGAGGTATCGTGCTCGTAGCAACTGTGGTGGGTTGCAGCACTGTACCCCATCGTGTGCTCTAGGGCGACGCTATGCTACTGTGGTGCTGGCCTTGTTCATCGGTGTGACAGGCCGACAACTCTTGTAGCTTCAAGTAGAGTTAGACGGCCGAGAGGAGAAAGGATTTTGGAGAGAAGGAAATGTCTAAGAAGGAAGACGATGGGCAGCGTTGCTTGGGGAAATTTGTGTGGAGAGAGTAGAGAGGTGATGTGTCTGCAACATACCCTTGTTGCGGAGCATCTCTAGCTCGCAGGTTGCCACGAGACTCTTGTTGCATAAAGTATCTTCGGCTCGCGACCGTGTCTGTCGTCATTGCAACAAGACCTTCCCTAACCTCCGCACCTTCCTTGTTGATCCTGAGGGCTGCCAATTCGATGGACTGCTTCCCGGAGACCCCAATGTCAGGCTCGTCTTCCCCAGCAATGACACCACCCTCCGCCGCATTGGCTACATTGACAGCAGATGGTCGGCCTAGAAGCGACGAGAGGTATCGTGCTCGTAGCAACTGTGGTGGGTTGCAGCACTGTACCCCATCGTGTGCTCTAGGGCGACGCTATGCTACTGTGGTGCTGGCCTTGTTCATCGGTGTGACAGGCCGACAACTCTTGTAGCTTCAAGTAGAGTTAGACGGCCGAGAGGGAGAAAGGATTTTGGAGAGAAGGAAATGTCTAAGAAGGAAGACGATGGGCAGCGTTGCTTGGGGAAATTTGTGTGGAGAGAGTAGAGAGGTGATGTGTCTGCAACATACCCTTGTTGCGGAGCATCTCTAGCTCGCAGGTTGCCACGAGACTCTTGTTGCATAAAGTATCTTCGGCTCGCGACCGTGTCTGTCGTCATTGCAACAAGACCTTCCCTAACCTCCGCACCTTCCTTGTTGATCCTGAGGGCTGCCAATTCGATGGACTGCTTCCCGGAGACCCCAATGTCAGGCTCGTCTTCCCCAGCAATGACACCACCCTCCGCCGCATTGGCTACATTGACAGCAGATGGTCGGCCTAGAAGCGACGAGAGGTATCGTGCTCGTAGCAACTGTGGTGGGTTGCAGCACTGTACCCCATCGTGTGCTCTAGGGCGACGCTATGCTACTGTGGTGCTGGCCTTGTTCATCGGTGTGACAGGCCGACAACTCTTGTAGCTTCAAGTAGAGTTAGACGGCCGAGAGGGAGAAAGGATTTTGGAGAGAAGGAAATGTCTAAGAAGGAAGACGATGGGCAGCGTTGCTTGGGGAAATTTGTGTGGAGAGAGTAGAGAGGTGATGTGTCTGCAACATACCCTTGTTGCGGAGCATCTCTAGCTCGCAGGTTGCCACGAGACTCTTGTTGCATAAAGTATCTTCGGCTCGCGACCGTGTCTGTCGTCATTGCAACAAGACCTTCCCTAACCTCCGCACCTTCCTTGTTGATCCTGAGGGCTGCCAATTCGATGGACTGCTTCCCGGAGACCCCAATGTCAGGCTCGTCTTCCCCAGCAATGACACCACCCTCCGCCGCATTGGCTACATTGACAGCAGATGGTCGGCCTAGAAGCGACGAGAGGTATCGTGCTCGTAGCAACTGTGGTGGGTTGCAGCACTGTACCCCATCGTGTGCTCTAGGGCGACGCTATGCTACTGTGGTGCTGGCCTTGTTCATCGGTGTGACAGGCCGACAACTCTTGTAGCTTCAAGTAGAGTTAGACGGCCGAGAGGGAGAAAGGATTTTGGAGAGAAGGAAATGTCTAAGAAGGAAGACGATGGGCAGCATTGCTTGGGGAAATTTGTGTGGAGAGAGTAGAGAGGTGATGTGTCTGCAACATACCCTTGTTGTGCTCCTAAGGATTGGAACAAGACGCAATTGCAAAAGTTAAACTATGGGTCGGGTTACTGCAGGCAGTTCGATCAAAAGAAGATCCAACGAGCGAGGAATCGGCCGAGGCGTGCAGTGTGATCTCACGGGTGGCCACTACTGTTTTGGGGTTTTCCCTTCATCAAGTCTGGATTGCTTACTCGATTTGCAACATGTAACAACACGAAAAGATGCTTAACGGAACCTAGCCGTCCAAGGTTATATCTTACACATATCCTTGATTTGAACCCTTTGGTCCACTTGTGCCATTCTACCTCCATGGGCCCATGCGTCAGTGACGCATCAGCAATGGCTTCCCGTGCTCTGCTTTGGCATATTCTGCGCGAGGCTGATTGGGTCGTCCTAGTAGTAAGTAAAAACTTTGGACCTAATCGACAAGTTTAAAAATGCACGGCTATGAACTTTTGCCCTGAATAGGCCCTCCCTTTTGCAAATCCATCATGGCCGGCCGCCATGATAACCTAGCTAGAAATGTCCGTCAAGGGATGAGTGTATGATAACCTAGAAACCTAAGCTTGAGGGTTTAGTACAAAACACTAGCTTAATTCCCTACGGAATTAACAACCCCATTCATTCAGAGGCAACGAATATGGCATCGTCCCTTTTTCACGTGGATCGAGAAGCCGACCTCGATCGATCGGTGATCGGCCGCGTTCGCGAGGACGCGAGCACATGGCTCCGCTTTCGCTCTTCGCCGCCCGTCCGAAAAGGGTGTCTGCGTGTGTCTCCATCGATTCCCTGGGCTTTCGTTTCCGATGCGCGCGATATTTCTATTTTCTCGTAGTATACTAGCTAGGTCAAGAACACGCTACCACCTGCGACCTCATACTGATAATCAGTGCTATTAAAGCCTATAGCTATATATAACCAACTCAGGCGAAAGGATGCAGGTCGTAGCATATTCTTAACCGATGATTCGTGCGTGCAGTTGATTAATTGATTAGTGTAAAACGAGCTACTACTAGTAGTATATTTTTCTTAACATAGTACAGACGAAAGCACTCATACATACGTGTACACACTCACTCCTATGAACACGCATACGCACATCCTATCCTTATGAGCACCTTTAACTCACATCCTCCCACTGAAAGCGCATCGGCGAAAATCCTGAAATAGATTCAGGAATAATGCGAGCATCAGGATTTGAACCCTGATGCGCTGGGATACCACTATCCCTCTAACCATCCAACCACAAGTTGATTCGCCTACTAGTAGTAACCAGTTACTCGGTACTAATACCCAGGTTGATTTGGACTTACATGATACACGAGTCAGCTGGTTGACAAGTTGGCGATCATAAGTTAGAACTAGTTAAGTGATTAATGCATGTATGTCATCGCCGGCGCACGGTAACAAAATGCCATTTGGGCGGCAGGACAGCCTTTTCTCCACATGACATGGAGCAAAGTCATACCACCTTCCTCATTTGTTGGTCTTTTTATATTTTGTGCTAAACTTTGATCACAGTTTTAACTAAGAAACTGTTAACGCATGTCACAAAAAACATATAGTTGGATTTGTGTTTGCACATAGTTTTCAATAATATCATTTTCGATGATATGCTAACATTTTGTTAGTTAAATCTAATGTCAAAATTTGGCAAAAAATACAAAATGAACAGATAAATTAGGAGGAGGGTAATACTATATTTGCAAGGAACCCATTGACCATCGCTTTAACAAAACTAGGCTAGTTGCGCCGTTTGATAAATAAACAAAGGCGCCCTCTACGGCCGGCCGCCGGCAGTTGGTCCCGGAGAATTCTCTACACGGGGGCTTTAGCTGGAATCATCCGCAGCGGCAGGGCTATATATATCGAGCGAGAGCGCGCCTCTCTGCACCATCAGCTCCAGAGCAGGTCACCAACACGAGCTCCGCTTCTTCCTCCAGCTCGTGCTTTTCCAGTGCAGAAGCAGAGCAGCGTCGGCCTACGGTATCGGCATGGGTTCGCCTACCCGCACACGCCCAAGCAGCAGCAGCGACAAGAGGGGCGGCGCGCCGACGATGCGGCTCGTGTGGGCGTTCCTCGCCGTGCTGCTGCTGGTCCTGCTCCGCTGCTCGCCGTGCCAAGGCCGCAAGCTGCCGGTGGCGGACCAGGAGCAGGGTGGCAAGGTGATGCACTTCGAAGGCGGCCTGGTGCTCAGAGTGTCACCGAGCCACGACGGCGAGGCGGCATCGGCGGCGGCGGCACCGAGAGGGTTCTCGAGGGCCGCGCGGTCCATGCGGTCCGTGCCGAGCCCCGGCGTCGGGCACTAACTGGGATTGGTTGGTCCTTCGCCGGTTCAAGTTCTGCATCTGCGTCGTCGTCGTCGTCGCTTTGTTTGTTCCTCGGCTTGAACTTTTTCGCTTTCGGATTGACATGGCATAGGGCGCGAATGAATGGATGGTCCTCCGAACGGGGAGGGAAGGGTCTCGCGTGTGTTTGTGCATGTACTGTAAGCAGCTGCGTGATGCATCCTGAGTTTTAACGAGGTCGGTTGATTCAAGGAAATGTCAGTGTCAGCTGCATGAGCCAAATGTTCCGCGGCATTCTGTTGCATTGTCGTCTTCTCAATGATGCTTCCGACACATGTGTCCAATCTTGGCGTAATCTTTGCAAGATGAATAGTACTCCATCCGTTCCTTCTTTTAGATATTCCAATACAGAGTGAACCAACGCTTTAAAATACGTCTATATACTGTTAGGTTGATCTCTTTCCGTGTGGGCCCAACGGCCCACCGGGCCCCTGATCCGCGCCCTGATCGGGGGCGCCCAACCGCAATATGGTTGACGGGCCCCTGTCACGCAGCGCTACATAAAGAGGTGGGGGCCGGCGGCACGCAGTACGAGGTTCACCGCGTTGCCAGTCTCCCCATCGAAAACCCCGACCCGATCTAGGTCTAGCGCTGACAGTGACGGGAAGCTCCGCCGCCGCCACTGCCTACACATCGCCGCCACCTCCACCTTGCCCACTCTCCGCCATCGCCGTGCGCCCCAGCACCACGATGGCCTCCAGCTCGAGTTCATCCTCTGCTGCACAAGGTAGGTTTACCGGATCTAATCTAGCCTAGTGATCCAGAGGGTCTATCAATGGTATCAGAGCCATCTTGGCTAGATGATTTTCGGTAAAAAGAGAAAGGAAAAGTACTCCCTACCCCCCAAAAGAACCCTAAACAGGGCAAAGAAATCGCGCCGCCGCACTGGCCGCGCCGTTCCTCTCTATCCCGAATCGCATCGGCATGCCGAGGATTCAGGAAGAAGAACCACCCCGAGAGGGGCAAAGTTCACCGGACGGCCACGCGGTCGCCGGCAAAGGGCGCTACCTCGCCGGAAAAAAAAGGGGGGGTAGGCACCGCAGCCAAACCGCTCGACGGCGGCGCGCTCACCGCAAGGCGAACGCGCAGCCGATGAAGGGGATGGCCACGGCGCCGTCGTCTCGCGGTACTGCCGCATCAACTACCGCTGCGGGGGCACGACGAGCGCCTCTCTCTCTCTGCAACAGAGGAAAAAAGGGGAGGGAGAAGAGCTCGCGGGAGCGGTGGCTATCAGCCCCGTCTCCGGCGGCCGGCCTGGTACCGCGGCGCGGCGGCCCGGCGTGCGGGACAGCAACGCCCGGCGAAAGAGACGAGCGGCGCGCGGGGGGAGGGAATGGATAGGGTTTCCCCTCGCCCCTGCCATTCGGCCGGTTTTGATCGCCCGCAACGAACGCGTGGCCGTCAGATCCAATCCGACGGCCGTGACGCTAACCCTAGCGATGACGAGCCCTTTTGGGCCGAAAGTGGCAGAGGCCGGCGTCGGCAGTGCGGGCGCAGGAGATGGGCCGCATCGCCCTCTCCCGCAGTAGGCCCAGTGCCTCGGGCGGCAGAGCGCGCGGGGTGCAGGCCGTGGGCCGCTGCGGGCCTCCCGCGCCAGGCTGGAGCTGGCTATTTTTTCTTTTAAATAGTCTTTCTATTCAAATTAATCCAAAGAAATATTTTGTCCAGAAAAGGAAATGTTCATGAATTTTACACAGAAAATAATAAAGTTCATGATTTTTTATTTGATCAAAGAAAAGTTTCTGTAAAGAGTAAAAGTTCGTGAATTTTTATTCATGATTTTCCGCTGCGTAAATAATTAATAATGCTTTTGTACAAAGAAAATAAAAGTTTCCATAGTATTAAGTTTTTTAAGAGCATGTTAAAGTGATTATTAAAATGAATATGATTATGTTATTTTTATGACCAACGTTGTTAATAACATGATCATGTTTTATTTAAAGGTGCATTTATTTCTAATTTTTGCCCAACGGTAATATAGATTTAATTGCATAGACAGTTATATGTTTAATTTGACCAACGTTAGATTAATACATATGATTGTTATATTGATGTCATTTAAATTGTAATTTCAGGAGGCTTTCATTTGATGAGTTGCCTAAAAGAAGTTCCAACACTCAGAGGTGACAACCACACTGAGTGGAGGAAGAAAGTTGAACTGGCGTTTGTTTGTGCTGATCTTGACTGGGTTGTGGAGAAACCACAGCCGGTCAGACCCACAGAGCCAGTAAGAGAGGCTACTGACGATGATGCTGCATGGGCTAAAAAGAGAGGGGACTATGCTCCTTTGGAGCAGTCCTACCTCATAGATAATCAAAAGTGGGTCAATGCAAATAAAAAATGCATGGCCTTTATAAAGAACACCATTGAGAGCGCCATTGTGGGCTCCATTGCAGAGTGCACTTCCGCAGGGGAGTTGCTCTCAAAGATAAAGAGCCAGTTCACTGGCTCTTCAAAGATATATGCCACCCAGGTGTTAGAGCAACTGGTGACAGAAAAATACAGAGGTGGCAGTCATGGCATAAGAGAGCACATCCTCAGGATGAGCAATATGGCTGCAAAGCTCAAACCAATGGATGCGGATCTGGAGATCAAACCAGCGCTCCTGGTCCACCTTGTCATGGCTTCATTGCCAAAGGAGTTTGAAGCTTTTGTAGTGAACTATAATATGTCACCTGGAACATGGGACGTAGAAAAGACAATAGCAATGTGTGTTCAAGAAGAGGAGAGACTAAAAGCCTCACATGGTGGTACACTCAACTATGTGCATGGTCACAAAATAAAGAATTACAATCTAAACAACAAAAGTTCTCCTTCAAAGCCACAAGGAAAAGTTTCCTATCAGCATCAGCGTCAGCAACAGCCTTTCTCAGTGGACAAAGACACTTGTCTCCACTGTAAGAAGACCGGGCATTACAAGAAAGACTGTCCCGTTTGGCTAAAGTCGATCATGGCAAAAAGAGGTAACAGTATAGCTTCATTTGTAAATGAATCCCTGTATTCACAGTTTTCAAAATCCACTTGGTGGATTGACTCTGGAGCAACTGTTCATGTTGCAAATTCTTTACAGGGATTCCATTCGACGCGGACTACGCTAAGAAGCGAAAGACGCATTGAAGTGGCGAACGGAGTTGAAGCAGAAGTTGAAGCTGTCGGTGATATCTCCTTGGAGTTAGCTGATGGATTCAATCTTCTACTTAGAGATGTTTTATTCGTTCCATCATGTAATAGAAACTTAATAAGTGTTTCTTGCTTGGACAAACATAATTATGAGTGTTATTTTGGACATGGCAAGTGTGCCATTTGGTTAAATAATGCTTATGTGGGTGATGCTTTACTACATGATGAGCTTTATTTGTTATCACTTCGTGAAAAAGTCTATTCCGTTTGCAATGTGAAAGAACATGTTTCTGCGTCGAATAAAGTACAAAAGAAAAGAAAAAGAACATTTGACTCATCGAAACTATGGCACTGTCGCTTGGGCCATATTTCGAAGGGGAGAATAGAAAGATTAGTCAAAAGTGAAATTCTTCCTCCGTTAGAATTTTCAGACTTAAAACAATGCATAGATTGCATTAAAGGAAAGTACGTAAAACAAATCAAAAAAGGTGCAATCCATAGCACAGGCACACTAGAAATCATTCACACTGATATTTGTGGACCATTTCCGGTGAAAAGTGTGGATGGATATGACTCGTTCATAACATTCACAGATGATTACTCTCGCTATGGTTATATTTATCCAATCAAAGAAAGATCGGAAGCGTTGGATAAATTTAAAATATTCAAAGCTGAAGTTGAAAATCAGCACGATAAAAGAATAAAGATAGTAAGGTCCGACCGTGGGGGAGAGTACTACGGTCGACACACTCCATATGGCCAAGTCCCTGGACCTTTTGCGAAGTTCTTGCAGGAGACTGGCATAGTAGCCCAGTATTCAATGCCGGGCGAGCCTCAGCAAAATGGAGTAGCTGAAAGGCGCAACCGTACCCTTATGGATATGGTGCGCAGCATGATGAGTTATTCCAACTTGCCATTGGGATTATGGATGGAGGCGCTTAAAACCGCCATTCACATTCTCAATAGAGTACCAAGCAAGTCGGTGCCCAAAACACCGTACGAGCTATGGACAGGAAGGATGCCCTCCCTACAACACTTCAGGGTGTGGGGGTGCCCTGCTGAGGCCAAAATGTTTAATCCAAACATTGCAAAGTTAGATCCCAAAACAGTAAGTTGCCACTTCATTGGCTATCCAGACAGATCAAAAGGTTTTCGTTTCTACTGCCCTGACAGATATACAAAGTTTGTAGAAACGAGACATGCAGTCTTCTTAGAGGACGAAATGATGAGGGGGAGCTTGGTAGCTCGGAAAATTGATCTTGAGGAGAAGAGGGTGCATGCACCTAATCCGATGATTCAGGAGCCATTTTTCTCACTACCAGTTGCAACTCCACCCATGACAGCTGTGGGGAAAGACCCGGAACCTGTCCGTCAGGAGCCGACTGAACCCGTTGTTGAGCATGAAAGGGAGGTGCAACAGCAAAATTTAGAAGAAGTGCCAGAAGTTGAGGCACAAAATGTGCCAGAAACTGAGGCCCTTAGAAGGTCTACAAGACCAAGAAAGTCAGCTATTTCTACTGACTTTAAAGTTTATAACACAGAAATGGTTCATATGGAAAAAGATCCCACCTCATATGAAGAAGCCATGAGAAGCCCTCATTCATCGAAGTGGATGAAGGCAATGGAAGACGAGATGAAATCGATGAGTTCCAAAGATGTTTGGGACTTAGAGGAAATTCCCAAAGGAGCCAAAACAGTAGGCTGTAAATGGGTCTACAAAATTAAGTATGACTCTAAAGGGAATATAGAAAAGTATAAAGCACGACTCGTGGCAAAAGGATTTACACAAAGAGAAGGGATAGATTACAATGAGACATTTTCTCCAGTCTCATGTAAGGATTCCTTCAGAATCATAATGGCATTAGTTGCTCATTTTGATTTAGAGTTACATCAAATGGATGTTAAGACGGCATTTCTGAATGGTGATTTAAAAGAAAAGGTCTACATGAAACAACCCAAGGGTTTTATCATGGAAGGCAAGGAAAATATGGGATGCCGCCTGAAGAAATCCATTTATGGATTAAGACAAGCCTCTCGGCAGTGGTATCTAAAGTTTAATCAAACGATTAAAAGTTTTGGATTTAAAGAAAATATTGAGGATAATTGCATTTATGCAATGTTTAAAAATGGGAAATATATTTTCCTAATCTTGTATGTGGATGATATCCTGCTTGCTAGTAGTGATGTTAGTCTACTACAAGAAACAAAGAAATACTTATCCTCAAATTTTGACATAACAGATCTTGGTGAAGCATCATATGTTTTGGGCATAGAAATTCACCGAGATAGGAACAATGGAGTCTTAGGACTATCTCAGCAAGCATATTTAGAAAAGGTTCTTAAAAAGTATAATATGCATGCGAGTAAAGCCACACCTGCTCCAATAGTTAAGGGCGATAGTTTTGGGAAATTTCAATGTCCCAAGAACCAGTATGAGATCGATCAAATGAAAGCAGTACCATATGCTTCGGCAGTTGGCAGCTTACAGTATGCACAAGTGTGCACTCGCCCTGACTTAGCTTTTATCACCGGGGTACTCGGTAGATATCAAGAGAATCCAGGCCTAGAGCACTGGAAGATGGTAAAGAAAGCATTGCGTTATGCGCAAGGCACGAAGGACTACATGCTAATATACAGGAGAAGTGATTCCCTAGAGATAAAAGGGTATTCAGACGCAGATTTTGCGGGGGACAGAGATGATAGAAAATCCACGTCAGGATACATATTCACCCTCGCTGGGGGAGCTATTTCGTGGAAAAGCTCCAAACAGTCGATAGTTGCATCATCCACGATGTATGCAGAATTCATAGCATACTTCGAAGCCACGGGGCAGGCGATATGGCTAAAGAAATTTGTACCCGACTTGAAAGTGGTAGATTGTATTCACAAACCACTAAAGATGTACTGCGACAACCAACCCGCAGTATTTTACGCTCACAACAACAAGTCGAGTAATGCTGCCAAAACAATAGAGATAAGGTATTATGTTGTGAAAGATAAAATCCAGGATCAAACTATAAGTCTTGAGCATATAAGGACAAAGGATATGCTTGCGGATCCGCTAACGAAAGGCTTACCACCCAATGTGTTCAAGGAACACTTAGCCGGCATGGGTTTAAGGGAAAGCCTTATGATTCCTGGATAGGCCCAAAAGGAACAGAATTTGTTTCTGAACATAACGTATGTTGTAGTTGTATGATTCTAACGGCAATTAAGCCGTGACGATGAAACATGCTCTATGTACCAATATGCGATGAAACAAATAAACTAGAAAGTATAAGGTTAAAAGTAAAAGTTGAGATCAAGGGGGAGAATGTTAGGTTGATCTCTTTTCGTGTGGGCCCAACGGCCCACCGGGCCCCTGATCGGGGGCGCCCAACCGCAATATGGTTGACGGGCCCTTGTCACGCAGCGCTACATAAAGAGGTGGGGGCCGGCGGCACGCAGTACGAGGTTCACTGCGTTGCCAGTCTCCCCACCGAAAACCCCGACCCGATCTAGGTCTAGCGCTGACAGTGACGGGAAGCTCCGCCGCCGCCACTGCCTACACATCGCCGCCACCTCCACCTTGCCCACTCTCCGCCGTCGCCGTGCGCCCCAGCACCACGATGGCCTCCAGCTCGAGTTCATCCTCTGCTGCACAAGGTAGGTTTACCGGATCTAATCTAGCCTAGTGATCCAGAGGGTCTATCATATACATCCGTATGTAGTCTATATTAAAACTCAAGTTTTATATTTTAAAACAAAGGGAGCAGTACAATATTATATAACTAAGGAAAAAGGAAAGAAAATGGACCGTTGCATTTTCGTCGTTGCCTGGCCCCGAGAGAGTGCCCACTTTGCTTACGTTTGGTAGGACACTTTGAAAGGAACTTCGCACGTGTGGCGTGTAGTTTCTCACTAACATGTGCAACTAAAAGGAAAGAATTTCAACAAAATTTCAATTAATTTATGATATTTCACATGTTTCGGTGGGGTTCGAAATACTTGGAACCCTCAAATTTCAAGCCTGATTCAATCTAAAATTCAAATCAGGTTACCATTCATTAAATTTATTGAATTTTTAAAACTCAAAATCTGAAAGAATTTCTGAAATTTCACATACTTCGGTGGCGTCCAAAAGTTTTTCATTTCCGCAATTTAAAACCTTGACATGACAAATAATATGTCCGGGCTACTCCATCACATGCAGTTCATCAAAACAGACACTATAAAATGTCCACAAGCACGTCTGGACTTGTCCGCAAACAGAACTACAGGCGACCTTCATTCAATTGGAATCACCAAATTCTGGTCAAATTCGACCGAATATTTAACAAAAATGGATGAAATTCATGCAAACCGGATGATATTTGTTACATATCATATACAACCAAAAGTAACAATTTTTAAAAATCACTCAAACTGAGTGAAGTAAGAAAAAACTAGTCTAAACTAGGAGAGGTACCGGATGATGACCTCGTAGGCATGGCCTCCGAGGCCGCTCGCACCTCCATCATCGTCTTTACAGCGATGGAATACCCGCCAAGTGTCACGGCAACCCTAGTCGGCCGCTGCTGCGCGCTTGCGGCGCAGCCGCTCGGCCTCCTCGAGTCGGATTCTGGCTTCCCTTTGGCTCTTGGCCGTCCGTCCAGAAAGGTGTCTGCATGTCGGTCGATTCCTTGGGTTTTTGCTCGCTGTCTATTGGCTAGCATGCCCTCATTCCGATGTGAAATAATTTGCAATAGCTAGGTCAAGAACGCTACTCTACCAGGGAGTTCATATACTTAGAGGGTGTTTGGATACGTTTTAGTCTCATGACTAAAAGTAGTGGAACTAAAACTTGCTAGCCTCACCCATGGGCAAAAAACACATATTTGACCTGAGGACGAAAAGAATTCACAATCTGAACTGCTTTCGAAAAAAGTTCACTGAGCTAACCGTTTCGAGTGGCGCCCGACAGATAGGCGCCACACTATACTGTGCAGCGCCTGACTCTTAGGCGCCACACGCCGGTCCAGCGTGGCAGCCCAGGCCCCACTCCTGGTTGTGCAGCGCCTAACTGAAAGGAGTTGCACAGTGTAGTGCAGCGCCTAACAGAAAGGAGCTGCATTAGGTACTTTAGTGTTTCAAAACATAGCGATGCAAATATTTAGTGGGTATGAAAATGACATGGACTTAAGGTAGACATAAAATTTTCCAACTTTCATAGTTAGATCATATTCATATGATGTCAAGATTAATTACTATGGATCTTACAAAATGTAATTTTCTGTAACAGAAGTTCACTTATATCATGTTAGTCACTTAGATGCAAGAAATGAACATGTTAAAGATGATTAACATGGCAAGCATAGGCATGGCGTGAAAGTACACATTATGCAGTGCAAAACTCATGTAGGTTGCAAACGCGTAAGAGCTATAGGTCAATGGCTATCATCATGTCAAGTTTGTAAATTTTAACAGATTCTGTCAGTTATATTATGACACACTTTTGCAACAGGGTTTTCATCAAGCAAATTGATCCTAACATAGATGAAAATGCCACCATTGCGTAGAACACGGAAAAATGTGCAACATTCATATAAGGCACGTTTTCGTCGGATTCACGGATTAAAAGTTACAGCAGTTTTAATATAAGATAGTGCAACTCCTTTCAGTTAGGCGCTGCACTACACTGTGCAGCTCCTTTCAGTTAGGCGCTGCACTACACTGTGCAGCTCCTTTCTGTTAGGCGCTGCACTACACTGTGCAACTCCTTTCAGTTAGGCGCTGCACAACCAGGAGTGGGGCCCGAGCTGCCATGCTGGACCGGCGTGTGGCGCCTAAGAGCCACGCGCTGCACAGTATAGTGTGGCGCCTATCTGTCGGGCGCCACTCGAAACGGTCAGCTCAGTGAAATTTTTTCGAAAGCAGTTCAGATTGTGAATTCTTTTCGTCCTCAGGTCAAATATGTGTTTTTTGCCTCACCCATGCTTGGATCCAAATACTAAAGAGATTAAAATCAAGTTAATGAGCATTTATTATCCTCCAAACCCTCCAATCCAGAACTCGCCTGTGTTAAAGAAGAGGAGTTAAATGAGGAGAGAGAGAACTAATCCACATTTTAGTAGGGGTACCCCTGACTAAAAAATTTTAGTTTCAAGACTAGTTTTAGACCCTCTTTAGTCAGGGGTGCTTGGAACTTTAGCCTCTTAAAGGGACTATTTTTAGTCAGGCGAAAATAAATCCCTTGTATCCAAACACCCTCTTAATCAGTGCTACTAATAAAGCCTATAACTCAGGTGTAGCACATAGTATACTTAAACCGATGGTTCATGCGGGTTGTTAGTTAAGCAGAGAAGACGCTTTATGGTGCCAAATGTAGTCTTTGGAAACTCGCCGTTGTAAATTACTCCTACATACTTATCCCGGGTTAATTTGGACATAGAAAATACACGAGTCATCAGCTGGTTGGCAAGTTCTTGATCATAAGGTCAGGACTAGTTAACTCACAGAAGCACTAATAAAATGGCATTTCGGCAGCAGGCAGGACGATTTCTCCATATGACGTGGAGCAAAGTTATGAACTATGTTTGCAAGGAACTCATTGACTATCGCTTTAACAAAACATGGAATAAAACTAGACTGCTACTTGCGCCGTTGCAGAGAAAACAAAGGTGTTTTCTCAGGCCGGCCGCCGGCAGTTGGTCACGAAGAATTCTCCACACGGGAGCTTAACTCCAACTGGAAACATTCGCGGGTGCCCTTCACTATATATATCGAGCGAGAGCGCGCCTCTCTGCCCCATCAGATCAGCTCCAGAGCAAGTCATCTTCTGCCAAGGCAGCCAGCGTAGCTACTAGCTAGCCAAGCGCCATTTCTCCAACGCGAGAGCTCCGTTTCTTCCTTCACCTCTGCCCCGGCCCCTGCACGTACAGAAGCAGAGCACCGTCGTATTACGGTTTCGGCATGGGTTCCCCTACTCGTACCAGCAGTAGCAAGATGGTCGCGTGGCCGTTCCTCGCCGTGCTGCTGCTGCTGCTGGTGGTCCTGCTCCGCTGCTCGCCGTGCCAAGGCCGCAAGCTGCTGGCGACGGAGGAGCAGGGCGGCAAGGTGATGCACTTCGAAGGCGGCCTGTTGCTCATAGTGTCGCCGAGCCCCGGCGGCGACAACGATGGCGGCAAGGTGGCATCGGCAGCGGCGGCGGCCCCGAGGGGGTTCTCGAGGGCCGCGCGGTCGATGCGCTCCGTGCCCAGCCCCGGCGTCGGGCATTAACCAGGCTCCGTTCTTTCTTCCCCCGTCTCCTTCCAGAGAAGAGAAGTTTGGCATGTTTACAGGGACCGGAGCTCTGCTTCTGCGTCGTCGTCGTCGTCGCTTTGTTTGTTCCTCGGCTTCAACTTTTTGGCTTTCGGATACTGTACTAGTATAGAGCGAGATCGAATGAATGGTCCTTCGAACGGGGAAGGGTCTCGCGTGTGTTTGTTCATGTATTGTAAGCAGCTGCGTGATGCGCCCTGAATTTTAACGAGGTCGACTGATTCAAGGAAATTTCAGTGTCAACGTCACTCATGTGTCAGCTGCATGAGCCAAGTGCTCCGTGGCATTCCGTTGCATACTCTACTGCTTTGTCGTCCTCTCAATGATGTCTTCCGCACATGTGTCCAACCTTTCCGTAATCTTTGCAAAATAACTTGTACGTACTATATTAACATTTCAAACAAACTTCAACTAATTAGTAAACGGAGTTTCACATAGTTTCACAAATAGCAAATACATAGATCCACAAATAGCAAACACATAGTTCCAAGTAGTTTCACAACCACTAGACAAGTTCAACCAAAAGAAGTTCAACCAAATAGCAAACACATAGACAACCCAACTACAGGAGCTAAGTATCCAAGAGCAGAATCAGTTGCTCCTTCCCCTATTGGAGGTACGGTCCTCGTTACTCTTTAAACGAGTCTCTGCAATCTTCTTCTTGGGCCGTCGAGTAACCGGTCTCTGGAAAGGGTCCTGTGACGCCCGGATAGTTAAGCTACAATGAACCTATGATAATGATGCCACGTCACCTCCATAACCGTTGCTAATCTCTCGTTAGGTCAAAACCGGTTCACAAATCAAATTCAAAATATGGCAAACAACAAAAGTTTTCAAACATTAAAACAAAAATGTTCGGTTAGTGACAAATATTACATAGGTAATTATTGTGAAGAAAATACTTTTTTAGTAAATGTCTAAATATTTTAAGGTGAATTAAAACGGAAAGGAAAATAAATAAAAGAAAAAGAACAAAGGACCAGCCCCCCCCCCTTACTGGGCCGTGAGGCCCAGCTGGCCAGCAAGCCGGCCCACCCCGCCCCTGGCCTATATGGCCTACCTCTCCATCCCCCGAACCCTAGATCCCCAACCCCGTTCCTCTCCCCCCTCGCTCCACACGCGCCGCCACCCACGCGCGCTAGCGCAGGGCAGCGTCCCGCCTCGCCTTGTGCGCCTCCTACCTCCCGCCGGCGTCGCCTCACCTCCCAACCGACGCGGTCGCCGGATCGTCGTCGCCCCATCCTCATCCCCCTCCCCGATCCAGAACTGGTTCGGGGCACGACCTCGACGCTGCACCGAACCGCGACGCCCGCCGCTCGACCCCGTCGCCCCCGAACCGCTCCCTCGCCGGACCTCCTCCTCTACGTCGCCGTCGTCCCCGTCCTCCTCCCCAAAGGCTCCATCGAGCCTCGCCGACCCTCGTCTCTGCAACGCCGGTGAGGCCACGGCCTCCCTCTCCTCTTCTCCCCCTCTTTGTTGCACGTCGTCGTGCCGCTCCCGAGCTCACATTCCGCCGCGGCCTCTACCTTCGACCGTAGCCGCCCGCGTACACGCCGCTGCCCGCCTTTCCTTCTGCCTCCACCACTGACCGCGCACGCGACCATCCTCGCGCTCACTGAGCCGCCCCTGGCCTCGCCCGCGCGCGTCGGCCGCGCCCCAGACTCCAAGCCTTGCTCGCTGGCCGTGCGCCCCGCACCACTGGCTCCTGCCCGCCGCACCCGCTCTGCACCGCGCCTCGAGCACCCCCTGCTGCAGCCCTGCC